>NW_025899880.1:0-280276 GCF_022539505.1 Lolium rigidum
TTACCCTCCAAAACCCCCCGACGGGCGTTGGTTAAGCAACACGAAGAGCCGGGAAGCTCCCGGGGCCGCTTAGTGGATCCCCGGCACCTCGCGTCGTCCCGCAAATCTTCCGGCCAAACGTCCTGGCGGTTGCTAGGGCGTGCCACCTGACCTAGACCCGATCAGGAAGGTGTTAGTGCTTTGATTGTTCCTGCATGGTAGACACGTAAACATTAAATACGAGCCCTATCGGCTCTCAGGTTTCCCTGTGGATCGGCTCAAGGAGCCGATCGCCCCATGCTTCACGTTGGATTTACAATGGCATGGGGATCCTGCTTGATCGGGACAAAGCTAAAGCGATCCACGACAGTTTAGGGTTTTCACCGCATAATCGGAACGTCCTACGTGCGATCGGGCCTAGCAGCTACGAGAGACGATGCAAACTACCCCTACGAGAGGCCTAAAAACCAACATAACGTTGATCCCCGGAACATCCCTCGCAGGGACGGTAAACAACACCTAACGCACCACCGGATCATCCGACCCCAGCATAAGGCCTAACTATGCAGATGTTAAACTAATCCTTGCGTAGCAAGGAGCAACTATAACGGATCGGATCTACTAAGTAAGAACAAGCAAGATGCTGCCCTTACGTCTAGATCGACGTAAGGGCAGCTAGGTGTCTAGGGACGGCATTGCCACGCAGATATGCACGTGAAAGCGCCAATGCAAGCCCCTAAACACCTAAGGATAAATAGTACTGCTCGCCATCAACAAGGCTTCAGCACGAGCAGTACAAGGTTAATGAATAAACATTTACTGCCTAGATCGCTAGATGCGATCTAGGCAGCATGGTGCTTACCCGGGAGAAACCCTTGAAGAGAAGGGGTGGCGATGCGCCTGATTTGTGTTGGTTGAACGATGATTGTCCTTGTTTTCCGATAACCCTAGATACATATTTATAGTCCAAGGGACTTTCTAATTGAGGCGTGCACCTAACCGTGCACGGGCCAGATTCTATCTCTTTAATCTAAATTACAACACGATCTAATATGTTACAGATACACGGGCGGTTAAGCCCAAACTATCAGCGCGAGGCCGATTCGAAGATGCTCCACGTGTACGTACTTCAAGCCCATCTTCACTTACGGCCCAACTCCTGATTTGGCCAAAATCAGGTGATAACACATGCCCCCCTGGTTTTGGTAATGATAATATCAAAACCATCTGTCTTTTTCCTCGAGGGGTCATGTTGTGGCAGAGCAGAACCGTCGCAGTATTCTTCATCATGACTCTTGCCTTCCCAACTTCCCTGCGCGATTGGACGGCTTTGGCATCACATCTTCGAGAACCGTCACGGCATTAAATCTTCACTGCATCCCCTTTATTTATCTGTGCCAAACGGTTCGCCACTTCATCCCCTTGCTCTGTTATGCCCATCAACACCAAAAAACCCTCTTCCATTGCAGCAATGTCTTCGTCTTCGTCTTCCTCTACCTCCTCAGATCTCTCCGTCCGAGCTCCGCCGAAGAATGAGGGCGACCCTCATCTCGGGGCGACCTCCTCCAACAAGAAGGAAGAACCAGTGAAGAAGGAAGAGGCCCCCTCCTCCGCTAGGCACCCGCCGACGAAGCGCTCCCGCATGTGGGCGGACAGCGAGGACGATGATGATGATGAGGAAGGAGAGGAAGAGGAGGAAGATGATTCCTCTTCTTCCGCTGGATATCCGCCGACGAAGCGCTTCCGCAGTTGGGCGGACAGTGAAGATGATGATGATGACGAGGAAGAAGAGGCCTCAGCTGAGGACCTGGGCAGCAGCGACGAAGAAGCCTCCGGAAGCAGTGCTGATGGTGGCTCCGGTGCTGACGATGAGGCCAGCGACGATTAGCTCTGTAGGATTAGCAATTCCCGAGCAGTCGGCTCCTCTTCTGTTCTTCCTTTCTTGAGCAATCGGCTCTTCTTTGTAAAGATCCTTTCTTATTAATGAAGAAAATTTCTCTACATCACCTTTGCTTGATTGTCAATTTGGCCGATTTGTCCAATGAAGTTACTGCTCAAAAAGCCGATGGCACAGCGTCGGCCTGCATTCCAAACGCGATTCCAGGCGAGATGTGCCTGATTTTTACCCTTTTATTATTTTATATTTGATTTTTTTACCGGCCGATTTCATATAATCGGCCCCCATTTACCCATTCTTTTTTGTTTTTACTGGCCGATTTGTGCATCGGCCTCCATATCTTTACTGGCCAATTTGTGCATCGGCCTCCATATCTTTACTGTCCATCATCCCACATACTTGGGAAATATTTCTTTAGATGCTGGCCGTTGACGGCTACCGGGAATTTCACGCCATCTAACATCTCGAGCATGTACGCATTCCCCTTCAGAACTTGGACCACTTTATACGGGCCATGCCAATTCGGAGACCATTTCCCATACTCTTTATCCCTTGTCCCCAATGGCAGTACAGCTTCCCATACCAAATCACCCACTTGGAATTCTTTTGGCTTCACCTTCTTATTATACGCCCGAGCTACCTTGGCTTTGTTCTCCTTGATATTCTCGAGTGACCATAGCCTGAGCTCCGTCGCATCCTCAATCGTCGTCGCTTATCGTGGCTGCATATTCTTCAGCGAGTTAGATCATTCCGAAACGTGACCCGCCTTGATCCTCGCCTTGACTTCCCGGGGTAACACGGCTTCCTGTCCATAGACCAGCTGGTATGGGGTGGTTTTGATTGCCCCATGACACGACATACGGTAGGCCCACAACGCCTCTGACAACACCTCATGCCATCGCCTGGGGTGCTCGTCAATTTTCCTCTTGATCAGCTTGATCAAGCTCTTGTTGGATGCTTCGGCCTGCCCATTTGCTTGAGCATAATATGGGGACGATCGGATCAACTTGATTCCCATGTCGTCGCAGAATTTTTTCATCTCTCTCGAAACGAAGACCGAACCTCCATCGGTCGTAATAGTTTGGGGAATCCCGAACCTATGAATGACATGTTCTAATACGAACTTGATAACGTCTTCCGACGCTACTTTCTTCATAGGGACCGCTTCCACCCATTTCGTGAAGTAATCTGTGATGGCCAGAACCCATCTATGGCCCTTGCTCGATGAAGGATGAATTTCTCCGATCATATCCATACCCCACCCTCGGAATGGCCAAGGCTTGATGATGGGATTCATTGCTGATGCGAGCACCATCCGAATGCTCCCAAACTTCTGACATGCTTGGCAACCCTTGTAATACTGGAAGCAATCTTCAAGCATGGTAGGCCAATAAAATCCGGAGCGCCTAATCAGCCATTTCATCTTATGGGCCGACTGGTGGGTTCCACAAGCACCCTCGTGTACCACGTGCAAGAGCCGATTGGACTCGGCTGACCCCAGACACTTGAGGAGTAATCCTTCCAGCGTTCTATAAAACATGTCATCGCCTATCAGTACGTACTTCATGGCTCTGTATCTTGTACGCTTAGGTGCCCCCCGAGCCGGATCTTTCAAATAATTGAAGATATCGGCTCTCCAATCGTCTGGTTCCAGGTATTGCACCTGAAAATCGGCTTCTCCTGCCATGTCCTTGTACCCTGACGCTGTTTGTGCGAGGTCGTTGGCTTCAGTATTTTGCAACCTTGGGATCCAATTCAAGCTTATATACCTAAACTGTGCCATTAGCTCACGGCATTGTATCCAAAATGGGAAGAGTGACTCGCTCTCGCACTTGTATTCTTCCGTGAGCTGAGAGATCACCAATTTGGAATCTCCAAAGATCTCGACTGCTTCGGCCCCAGCTTCCAGGAGTAACTTCATTCCCTTACAGATCGCTTCGTACTCAGCCACGTTGTTGGTGCAGGGGTAAGCTAACTTGATAGAGAAGGAGTATGTTGCCCCCCGAGGCGACACGAGTAGCACGCCAATGCCGCAACCATCCTCACAAACCGATCCGTCGAAGAACATAGCCCATGCGCGCACCGATAGTGCCGCTACGTCCGTGTTTATTCGTTCGGCAATCAGATCTGCTAGCGCTTGCCCCTTGACTGCCTTTGCCGGTTGATATCGGATCTCAAACTCCGATAGTGCAAACATCCATTTGCCGAGTCGGCCTTTTAATACAGGAGCCGACAACATGTGTTTGATGACGTCCGATTTGCATATAACGATGATATCGGCCGACACAAGGATGTGTTGGATCTTGGTGCAGATGAAGAATAGACAGAGGCACAACTTCTCAATTTCAGGGTACCTTGTTTCTGCGTCCAACATCCTTCTACTGAGGTAGAAAACCACTTTTTCCAGGCCATCATAAACCTGCACCACCACTGACGCGATGGAGGTGTCAGCCACTGACAAGTAAATATAGAATGGCCTGTCCTGTCGCGGCGGAACTAACACTGGTGTCTTGGTCAGGTATTCCTTAATATCGTCGAAGGCTTTCTGTTGCTCTGCCCCCCAGCGGAACTCTTCATCGGGCTTGATTTTGACCAAACCCATAAACGGCTCAATTCGCCCAGACAGGTTGGAGATGAACCTTCTGACGAAATTAATTTTTCCGATGAGACATTGGAGCTCCTTCTTTGTGGTGGGCGGCTTCATCGTTCGAACTGCCTCCTGACTTTTTAGGCCAATCTCAATCCCACGCTCGTGGACCAAGAATCCTAGGAACTGACCGGCCGTCACACCGAAGGCGCACTTCTTCGGATTCATTCTTAGTCCGAACTTCCGAGTTCGGTCCAGGACTCGTCGCAAATCCTCTAAGTGTCCGTCCGTTGCAGCAGACTTTACCACCACGTCGTCGATGTAAATCTCCACCAACTTGCCGATTAAGTCATGGAAGATGTAGTTCATAGCCCTTTGGTATGTCGCGCCGGCATTCTTCAGTCCAAACGTCATGACCACATATTCAAACAAGCCCACCGAGCCTGGCACTCTAAATGCAGTCTTGTGTATATCCTCCGGAGCCATGAAAATCTGGTTGTAGCCAGCATTGCCATCCATGAAACTCAATATTTTATGACCGGCAGCTGCATTAATCAGGGTTTCTGCTACTGGCATCGGATACTCGTCCTTCGGAGTGGCGCTGTTAAGGTTCCGAAAATCTATGGCTACACGCCATCGGCCGTCCTTTTTCTCTACAGGCACCACATTGGAAATCCATTCAGCGTACCTGCATGGCCTGATGAACCCGGCGTCCAGCATCTTCTGGATTTCTTTCTTGACTTCTTCCAAGACTTCAGCCTTCATCTGTCGTGCTCGCTGCTGGAATGGCCGAAATCCTTTCTTCAGAGGGAGCCGGTGCTCGATGATGCTCCTATCTAACCCAGGCATCTCTGTATAATCCCAGGCAAAACAATCTGGGTACTCTTTTAACAGGGCTATCATCAGGCCCCTCAGGTGTGGGTCTAGCTTCTTGCTGATGAATGTTGGTCGGGGCTTGTCTCCAGGACCAATATCAACCTCTTCTAGTTCGTCCGCTGATGTAAATCCATACCCCAGCTTTCCATCGCCTGCCAAGTCAATGTTGAACACGGGCAAAGCGTATGTTGAGGATAATGCTGGCCGATCGCCAAAATCGGCCTCCTTTTCCATTGTAATGCTCGATGAGGGTTTACAACTTCTTGGTCTCTTATTATGGGGACGTGGCTCGACGGAGGCATGCTCGCCATGTCTTGGGTCATAAATCTCTGACGAGATCTTGAACACTGTGTTTGTGCCAGCCGACGTCTCTACATCGGCATCCGCCGATGCCTGTGCATCGGCTTTCGTCTGTTTTGGGCGCCATACTTTCTTTGGCGGGCGCGCCTTCGTCTCTACTATTTGCTGAATTTTCACGGCCAGATCGGGCCGTGCTCTTCTCAACGTGTACAGGTACTGTGCCTCGGCTTCTTCCAGGTTTCGCAGCCGTTGCACCCGACGCTTCTGAGAATGGCTGAGTCCATCAGGGCACCACCTTGGCCGGTGATACCTATCCTCTTCTCCATCTGACTCCTCGAAGTCTTCTTCTTGAGAGGACTCAGCTCGTTTGTTATGTGGTGGGAGGGGTCCCAGACGTTTGAACACTGACATTTCACTTGTCCTTTTCCTTTGCTGTTTGCATTCTGGGCAGTTCTCGATTGTTGGCAATCGGCTCATTCCTGAGTCCCAGCAATGTTCGAAGAATGGATAGTCCCAGTGCTTATCCCCGTTGTCTTGTTCCCTTGACCTCCCACTGGCGCGACATTCGTACCCGTCGTTGTTGCCGTCATGCTGACGATACCTTCTGTTTGCATCAGACCGACGATATCCTCCATCGTCGTCGCCATTTTGGTCGAGGAGATGCACGGAGAGCGGGCGCTGATACCGTGTGCTTCTCACCTCCTCCTCGGTTAGGTACCGTCTGTCATCATCTTGGGGCCGGTCGCATGGAACGGCCTCTTCTTTATCTTTGCCACGAGAGTGGCTACTCTCTGCTCTGTCCGCGCTGTGGCAGTTCACCAGCCTGGCCATGTTGACGTTAAAGGAGAACCCTGGCTCCCTTATGGAGTGGCTGAGATCTACTGTGTTGACGCCATGCGACGGACACGTGTTTCCTTTGAGCTTGATGTTGTGAGAACGGGTTATCTCAAAGGAGCCGATGAGTTCGGCTTCACGGATGGCCTTCAGCTCATCGTATTTCTTCTTGTGCTCCGCAGGGAGATCCTTGTAGGTGATATGTTCTTCTGCCATCTCGAACGTCGGTGTTGACGTGGATGTTGCAGAAGATTGTCCCACCGGGCGTGCCAGAATGTGTGACCCTCCAAAACCCCCCGACGGGCGTTGGTTAAGCAACACGAAGAGTCGGGAAGCTCCCAGGGCCGCTTAGTGGATCCCTGGCACCTCGCGTCGTCCCGCAAATCTTCTGGCCAAACGTCCTGGCGGTTGCTAGGGCGTGCCACCTGACCTAGACCCGGTCAGGAAGGTGTTAGTGCTTTGATTGTTCCTGCATGGTAAACACGTAAACATTAAATACGAGCCCTATCGGCTCTCAGGTTTCCCTGTGAATCGGCTCAAGGAGCCGATCGCCCCATGCTTCACGTTGGATTTACAATGGCATGGAGATCCTGCTTGATCAGGACAAAGCTAAAGCGATCCACGACAGTTTAGGGTTTTCACCGCATAATCGGAACGTCCTACGTGCGATCGGGCCTAGCAGCTACGAGAGACGATGCAAACTACCCCTACGAGAGGCCTAAAAACCAACATAACGTTGATCCCCGGAACATCCCTCGCAGGGACGGTAAACAACACCTAACGCACCACCGGATCATCCGACCCCAGCATAAGGCCTAACTATGCAGATGTTAAACTAATCCTTGCGGAGCAAGGAGCAACTATAACGGATCGGATCTACTAAGTAAGAACAAGCAAGATGCTGCCCTTACGTCTAGATCGACGTAAGGGCATCTAGGTGTCTAGGGACGGCATTGCCACGCAGATATGCACGTGAAAGCGCCAATGCAAGCCCCTAAACACCTAAGGATAAATAGTACTCGCTCGCCATCAACAAGGCTTCGAGCACGAGCGAGTACAAGGTTAACGAATAAACGTTCATCGCCTAGATCGCTAGATGCGATCTAGGCAGCATGGTGCTTACCCGGGAGAAACCCTCGAAGAGAAGGGGTGGCGATGCGCCTGATTTGTGTTGGTTGAACGATGATTGTCCTTCTTTTCCGATAACCCTAGATACATATTTATAGTCCAAGGGACTTTCTAATTGAGGCGTGCACCTAACCGTGCACGGGCCAGATTCTATCTCTTTAATCTAAATTACAACGCGATCTAATATGTTACAGATACACGGGCGGTTAAGCCCAAACTATCAGCGCGAGGCCGATTCGAAGATGCTCCACGTGTACGTCCTTCAAGCCCATCTTCACTTACGGCCCAACTCCTGATTTGGCCAAAATCAGGTGATAACAAAAAAGAAAGTAGCTAGTAATTAGGGGGTAAAAAAAATCCAAGAAAAGAAAGCTGATGGACATAGAGGATGACATGTGGGTCCCATTTTGCAGCAGCGGTCTCAATGTTTGAAATGCGGCTTGAGATCAAAAGAAAAAGAAAGTACCTAGTAATTAGGGGGTCAAAAAAAATCCAAGAAAAGAAAGTTGATGGACATAGAGGATGACATGCGGGTCCCTTGAGCCAGCAGCTTACTCAATGTTTCAAAGAGGGCAGGGGATCAAAAGAAAAAGGCAAGCCAAAAATCAGAGGGTGAAAAAAAATCCAACAAAGGAAAGTTTTATAGCACATAGAGGATGACATGCGGGTCCCATGAGCCAGCGGGTTCCTCAACGTTTCAAACGTGGCATGAGATCGAAAGAAAAAGGCAAGTGACCAAATATCAGGAGCCAAAAATAATCCAAGATTTATTGTACATAGAGGATGACATGTGGGTCCCATTTTGCAGCAGCGGTCTCAATGTTTGAAAGCGGCTTGAGATCAAAAGAAAAAGAAAGTACCTAGTAATTAGGGGGTCAAAAAAAATCCAAGAAAAGAAAGTTGATGGACATAGAGGATGACATGCGGGTCCCTTGAGCCAGCAGCTTACTCAACGTTTCAAAGGGGCAGGGGATCAAAAGAAAAAGGTAAGCCAAAAATCAGAGGGTGAAAAAAAATCCAACAAAGGAAAGTTTTATAGCACATAGAGGATGACATGCGGGTCCCATGAGCCAGCAGGTTCCTCAACGTTTCAAACGTGGCATGAGATCGAAAGAAAAAGGCAAGTGACCGAATATCAGGAGCCAAAAATAATCCAAGATTTATTGTACATAGAGGATGACATGTGGGTCCCATTTTGCAGCAGCGGTCTCAATGTTTGAAATGCGGCTTGAGATCAAAAGAAAAAGAAAGTAGCTAGTAATTAGGGGGTCAAAAAAAATCCAAGAAAAGAAAGTTGGTGGACATAGAGGATGACATGCGGGTCCCTTGAGCCAGCAGCTTACTCAACGTTTCAAAGGGGGCAGGGGATCAAAAGAAAAAGGCAAGCCAAAAATCAGAGGGTGAAAAAAAATCCAACAAAGGAAAGTTTTATAGCACATAGAGGATGACATGCGGGTCCCATGAGCCAGCGAGGTTCCTCAACGTTTCAAACGTGGCATGAGATCGAAAGAAAAAGGCAAGTGACCAAATATCGGGAGCCAAAAATAATCCAAGATTTATTGTACATAGAGGATGACACGTGGGTCCCATTTTGCAGCGAGCGGTCTCAATGTTTGAAATGCGGCTTGAGATCAAAAGAAAAAGAAAGTAGCTAGTAATTAGGGGGTCAAAAAAAATCCAAGAAAAGAAAGTTGATGGACATAGAGGATGACATGCGGGTCCCTTGAGCCGGCAGACTTACTCAACGTTTCAAAGGGGGCAGGGGATCAAAAGAAAAAGGCAAGCCAAAAATCAGAGGGTGAAAAAAAATCCAAAAAAGGAAAGTTTTATAGCACATAGAGGATGACATGCGGGTCCCATGAGCCAGCAGGTTCCTCAACGTTTCAAACGTGGCATGAGATCGAAAGAAAAAGGCAAGTGACCAAATATCAGGAGCCAAAAATAATCCAAGATTTATTGTACATAGAGGATGACACGTGGGTCCCATTTTGCAGCAGCGGTCTCAATGTTTGAAATGCGGCTTGAGATCAAAAGAAAAAGAAAGTAGCTAGTAATTAGGGGGTCAAAAAAAATCCAAGAAAAGAAAGTTGATGGACATAGAGGATGACATGCGGGTCCCTTGAGCCGAGCAGCTTACTCAACGTTTCAAAGGGGCAGGGGATCAAAAGAAAAAGGCAAGCCAAAAATCGGAGGGTGAAAAAAAATCCAACAAAGGAAAGTTTTATAGCACATAGAGGATGACATGCGGGTCCCATGAGCCAGCAGGTTCCTCAACGTTTCAAACGTGGCATGAGATCGAAAGAAAAAGGCAAGTGACCAAATATCAGGAGCCAAAAATAATTCAAGAAAAGAAACATGATTTACATAGAGGATGACATGCGGGTCCCATTTAGCTGCAGCGGTATCACTGTTTGAGAGGCAGCAGGGGATCGAAAGAAAAAGTCAAGTGACCAAATATGAGGTGCCAAAAAAAAATCCAAGAAAAGAAAGTTTTATAGTACATAGAGGATGACATGCGGGTCCCATTTAGCAGCAGCGGTATCACCGTTTGAGAGGCGAGCAGGGGATCGAAAGAAAAAGTCAAGTGACCAAATATGAGGTGCCAAAAAAAAATCCAAGAAAAGAAAGTTTTATAGTACATAGAGGATGACATGCGGGTCCCATTTAGCAGCAGCGGTATCACTGTTTGAGAGGCAGCAGGGGATCGAAAGAAAAAGTCAAGTGACCAAATATGAGGTGCCAAAAAAATCCAAGAAAAGAAAGTTTTATAGTACATAGAGGATGACATGCGGGTCCCATTTAGCATCATCGGTATCACCGTTTGAGAGGCGGCAGGGGATCGAAAGAAAAAGGCAAGTGACCAAATATGATGTGCCAAAAAAAACTCCAAGAAAAGAAAGTTGATAGCTCATAGAGGATGACATGTGGGTCCCATTTAGCTGCAGCGGTCTCAACGTTTCCAAGGCGGCAGGGGATCGAAAGAAAAAGGCAAGTAGCCAGAAATCAGGGGTAAAAAAAAATCCAAGAAAAGAAGGAATTTTGGTTCATAGAGGATGACAAGCGGGACCCATGATCCTGCATCGTAAACGGCTCGATCGGAGAGCGTTGAACGAGATGGCGCGATCGAGAAAAAAAACAATGCTAGAGAGGCTGCCATCTGGGCCCTACATCCCTGGGCGGTGCGGATTTGCGTTGACTCGGCCGGCGAACCCGAGAATTCACGATGCACCACTTCCCGGGCCACCATACGCGACGTTTTGGCCGCTTTCGTCGGGCTAGGTGGCCTCAAAAACGAGAAAAAAAAAGTTTTGACATGCACCACGGAGGGACCAAAAATCGTCGGCCATGGTGCACCAGCAACCACGGCGCGACTTCAACTTCGTCGGCCATGGCAACTTTTCTTGTAGTGAGAGTGGGATTTGTCCATCCCGATGACGGATAGATATACTCTGGGCCCTCTCGGTCGAATGCCGTCTAATTAGCTTGCAAGCATGTGACTAGGTCACAAGAGATGACATACCACGGTACGAGTAATAAGTACTTGTTGGAAACGAGGTTGAACTAGGTATGGAGATACCGATGATCGAACCTCGGACAAGTAAAGTATCGCGTGACAAAGGGAATCGGTATCGTATGTAAATGGTTCAATCCATCACTAAGTTATCGTTGAATGTGTGGGAGCCATTATGGATCTCCAGGTCCCTCTATTGGTCATTGGTCGGAGAGGAGTCTCGATCATGTCCGCATAGTTCACGAACTGTAGGGTGACGCGCTTAAGGTTCGATGTCGCATAAGTAGATTCGAAATATGAGATGGAGACTGAAGTTTGTTCGGAGTCTCGGATGGGATCTAGGACATCAAGAGGAGGTCCAGAATGGTCCGGAGAATAAGATTCATATAAGGGAAGTTGATTTCTAGGTTTCAGAAAAGTTCGGGATTTTTTCGGTGGAAGACCGGGAAGGTTTTAGAAGGTTCCGGGGGTCCCACCAGTGGGCCCACGACCCTACGAGTCCTAGCATGGGCCGAGGGGATGCACCCTAGCCTAATGGGCCAGGGGCACATGCCCCTCAAGGCCCAAGTCGGTCAGCCCACTAGGGTTCCCCAAAACCCTAGGGGGGATCAACTTGGGGGGAAGAAAACTCCCCCCCTTCTTGGCCGCCGGCCCTAGATGGAACTAGGGGGTTGGGGGGCCACCCAAACTGACCCTCCCCCTATATAAAGAGGGTAGGGGGCAGGGGGCGCACACCTTTGAAACCCTAGCCCTGGCGCCCCCCTCTCTCCTCCACCGCAAGTCTGCTCCGGCTTGGCGAAGCCCTGCATCTTTTCTCCTCCACCACCACCACCACGCCGTCGTGCTGCTGGGATCTACCACACCTCGGCTGCCCGCTCGAACGGGGAGAGGACGGGCTTCATCGACACCGTACGCACGACCGAGTACGGAAGTTCTGCCGGATTGCAGCACAGGACGATCGACTACATCAACAACGAGATCTAATCTCGTAGGCTTTGGAATCTTCGAGGGTTAGTCTCACATACATCTCGTTGCCTCGATCTTCATAGATTAGATCTTGCCTTCTCCTAGATTGTATCTTGGATTTGTTCTTATTCGCGGTTGCTTTATGAGTTAACTCTTATGCAAGACTTTTGATGCTTGTCTTGAAAGTACTATTCATGAAAAGTTTTGCTATATGTTATCTATTTGTTAGCAACTATAGATCATTGCCTTGAGTCACTTCATTCATCTCATATGCTTTATAATAGTATGATCAAGGTTATGTAAGTAGCATGTCACTACAGAAATTACTCTTTTTATCGTTTACCTACTCGAGGGCGAGCAGGAACTAAGCTTGGGGATGCTGATACGTCTCCAACGTACCTATAATTTTGCCCCAAAAGGTTAGCCAAGATTGCCGCCAACACCTCTGCACCTGCTCAGCAGCAACGCCGTGTCTCCACCAGCAACAAGTTCATCCCCAACAACCCCAACAACCGCAACGGCCGCCTCTTTCACATGAGTGCGGAAGAAGCTCAGGAAGCACCAGACATTGTACTGGGTATGTTTTCTGTTAACTCAGTACCTGCCAGGTTGAAATTTTTTGTTTTCGATGCAACGATCCCATCAGTGGTATCAGAGCCGTGTCTATGCATAGATCTGTTTCACGAGTAGAACACAATGGTTTTGTGGGCGTTGATGCTCTTGTTATTTTTGGTTAGTGTACTTTGCATCTTGCGGGATGGTGGGATGAAGCGGCCCGGGCAAACTTTACATGACCGTGTCTCATGAGACTTGATCCACGCTTGACATGCAACTTGTATTGCATAAGTGGCTTTGCGGGTGTCTGTCTCTCTCACCATAGTTAAGATTCAATTTACTCTTTCAACTGACAACATTAGTATCACCGTTGTGGTTCATGTTCGTAGGTAGATTGGATCTTACTCGAAAACCCTAAACCACATAAAACATGCAAACCAAATTAGAGGCGTATAACTTGTTTTTGCAGGGTTTGGTGATGTGATATGTCCATGATGTGATGATGATTATATTTGATGTATGAGATGTTCATTATTGTATTGTGGCAACCGGCAGGAGCCTAATGGTTGTCTTTAAATTTGTTAAGACCTGCGTGTCTATTCATCATGTAATAGCTTTATTTCAAGTAGTTGTTATAGTAGCTATAAGTGATGGACAACCATGAAGCGGCGCCATGGACCTTGGTGCAATGCTGGTGATGATGGAGATCATGCTCGTGTGCTTTGGAGATGGAGATCAAAAGCACAAGAAGAAATGCCATATCATATCACATATTATGAATTGCATGTGATGTTAATCCTTTATGCAACTTATCTTGCTTATATCGTGACGGTAGCATTATAAGATGATCCCTCACATTAATATCAAGATAATAAAGTGTTCTCCCCTCGTATGTACCGTTGCTACAGTTCGTCGTTTTGAAGCATCTCGTGATAATCGGATGTGATAGATTCTACGTTCACATACAACGGGTGTAAGCCATGTTGCACACGCGGAAATACTTGGGTTTGCTTGACGAGCCTAGAATGTACAGACATGGCCTCGGAACACAGGAAACCGAAAGGTTGAACACGAGTCATGTGGATGATAGGATCAACATGTTGATGTTCACCATTGAAGCTACATCATCTCACGTGATGATCGGTTTTGGTGTAGTGGATATGGATCGTGTGCCACTAAAACAACAATGAGGGATGTTGTATTAAGTGGGAGTTCATTAGTAATTAGATTAAAACATGAACTAATTATCATGAACATAGTCTGAATAGTATTTTGAATTAAATTTGTAGAATTGGCATCCGTTATCTACCATGCGCTAGCCTTGTAATTGAGATAGAAATACTCTTAAGTCTGACAAGAAACTTTACGGACTGGTACCGTATTGTTAAAGAATCAAGAAATGATTAAGTTCTATTGCAAACTTTTAGTAAACCTCACATTGCTGATTCAAAGAGCAATGGTTTCAATTAGTACCTAAAATCATCTTGTCTCCGTGAAAATTGAAGTTCAAATCCGTTTGAAAAGTAAGGAGCTGGAAATTTTGTTTTCAGAAATAAGCGAGGTATCAGATATATGTGATATCTAAGACCTTATTGCAAGATGATAGAATATAATCTAGTGAGACTACATAAAATCATAAGTTTTATGAGAATGTACGAAGGTTGAAGACGCCAGGCGTCCCGATCCTCCAACTAGTTGGGCACTAACGATATTCGCATATCCATGAAGTGATCGTCCTTAGTATGCACCGTTTCTAAGACTCGTCATTTCGAAGCATCACGTGATGATCGGGTGTTATAGATTCTACGTGTGCATACAACGGGCGCAAGCCAGATTTGCACATGCGAATACTAAGGTTAAAATTTTACGAGCCTAGCATGTACAGACATGGTCTCGGAAAGACATCATGATTTGATGGATAAAAATTATGAGTGAAATTGTTCATCAATTAAAAAGTTACTAATAGTGAAAATCGGAACACTTTGTCATGTGATGATCAACTTGAAGGTAAGAACCTCAAGGTTATTGGTGTTTGACCAACAAACCTAGAAGTTATTGATGTTGAAGTGTTTTCTGAGAATGAGAAAAGCTAAAAGAGAAACTACAAAAGATTTTGGCAGAAAGAAAGAAAAGACTAGAGAGTCTAGCTCAGGTGTATATAGATGATATACATGTTATGAATGTATTCCTTGTTTGGTCACACAATGAAATTCTTGGGTATTTATACCATATTGGTTGGTATGAGGTGTTATACAAAACAACGCAATACAAGAATACAATGGCCTAAATGACTGACAAGGAATATGGTAGGAATGCACGTCTGGAACAAAATAAAGTGTTATTGTGTTCGTCGTTGGCATTCTACCTAGCCCTTCAGATTTATAATAAAGAACTTCATAATTGTTATTTTGTTCTGGTCAAATGAAAACAATGAGTTGTTCAAATTATGACAGTATTCCATGTACGATGGATAAGTTATTATAAATCTTTATGGTGAAGCACACATGCATAACACTGACGCTAAAATGCCATAAGTCAAATGATGTGAATTCCACTTATTAGTGGAACCGCCATTTAGGTCATGTTAGAAAGGAACGCATGAAGAACTCCATGCAAATGGATTTTTGGAGTCATTTGATTTTTGAATCGTTTGGCGCTTGCAAATCTCTTCTAAAGAGAATGACTGAAATAACGTTCATAGGCCAAGAGTTGAACGGGCAACTAACTTAGTGGAAACATACATGATGATGTATGTGGTTCACTAGGCATAGTTGTGTGCGGGACATTCTTCTACTTCATGGAAACTTCCAACAATGAATTGAGTATATATATGTGGATATATTCGATAAGGAAGAAGTTTGAAACATTTGAATGGATTCATATAATTTTCAGCATGAAGTGGAAATCACCGTAATAGAAAAGTCAAATATCTATGGTTGGATCACAGTGGAAATATTTGAATTACGAGTTTTAGCGAACATCTAAGAGAGTTATAAAATTGTTCTACAACTCACGTTTCTTGGAGTATCATAGTGATGATGGAGTTTCCGAGAGACGTATCCAAACCTTGTTGGGTTAATGATGAGAAAAAATAAAATGATGCCATTATATTTTTGTGGATTATGCTTTAGAGACTACCACTTTTACACTGAATAGAGCATCATCATAATCCGTTGAAATGACACCATACGAGTTATGGCATGGGTATAAACCCTAATAGTCTTTTCTTAAATTTTGGTATGCGTAGCATAAGTAAATGAGTTTACAACCAAAACCAGATGAATGTCTTTGTTGCTGTCCTAGAGAACAAATTGGGAATTCTTTCCACTATGAAGTAAGAGCCAAAAGTGTTTGTTAATGTTACTTGCTTATTTCCAAGAAATTGTTTTCTAGTGAAGTATTTGAGTGGGAGGACAATGGAACCTGATAAGGTTCATGAACCTGAGCATGATGATCAGAGTAGCGCAGCATCGGAAATGGTTTCGGAAGCGGCCACGACGATCATGGCTCCTTTGTCTACAAAGTGTTATAGTCATGGAGATCAAAGTACCTATTGAACCTTGTAGATGTGGTTTACTTTGTGATCAAATAAATGATTTGTGGACAAAGGATTGATTTTTGAACAATGATAAACCAACTACATACAAAGAAGTTATGATGGGCCCTGACTCCGTTAAATGGCTATGCGCCATGAAATCCAAGATAGGTGAATACTTTTTGAAAGTAAATGGATCTATAAAAATGATGGACTTGGATGAAATATCCTTGAAGAAGCTCGACTTGTCGAAAAATTGTTTACGACAAAGTTCAAAGAGTTGACTACGATAAGATTAGATCTTCTGTAGCGATGCTTATAGTCTATGTGGATTATTCTAGTAATCGCTACATATTTCTTTTATGAGATGTGATAGTAGGATGGTAGAAATACATTCCTTACCAGAAGTGTGTATGAAGGATGTATACTAGATACTAACCAAGATTTTTGCTAGTCCGTGGAATAATAGATAGGTATACAAACTTCACTGGATGAAGTAAGTATCACGAAATTGGAATCTTCACCGGATGAAATAATCAAATAGTTTTGATTTCATCAGAAACGATGAAGATGCTTGCATTTGCAAGAAATTAAGTGGGAGCGCTGAGACATAGTTATAATATTATATGTGGATGACATATCATTGATTATAAATTATGTAATTATATACTTGATGTGATTAAAAGGTTTCATTGAGAATTAACTTCAATGAAAGAATATGGATTGAAACATATTTAGTGTCAAGATCTATGAAGATAGATTGAAATACATAATAAGTTTAAGTCAAAGTACATAGAATGAATATTGAAGTAGTTCAATATAAAAATATTAAGAAGGTGTTCTTTTCCATGTGAAGGTTTAACAAGACTTGAGTGTATTTGACACTCGATGAGTAAAAACACATGAGTGATTTTGGATCACGAATAATATGTACAAAATCAGATGTCCTGTGCTCTAAAGTGTTATGAGCATATACCAAAATGATTCATGTAATGATCATTGGACAATAGTAAGAATATCCCTGAGTGCTTTAGAAGAACCAAGGATATATATATGTATATATAGTTTTATATGGGGTAATGACAAACAAATCGCTGTAAGGTGTTGCACCGATATTAGTTTGGTCACATATAAAAATAAAATTTCAATCTCAATTAGGCTAAGTGTTGTTTAAAAGGTAGCACAATGAGCTAGAAGAAGTCTATGCTAGATTTAGATGAGTTCTAAATATTGCGACGGATTCTACAAACGAAGGCAGAGTATGTCATTGTTTTGATAATGATCAAGAGTGTTTGAGTCGAGGAGTTCTTTGAGAACTTGGTGTAGTTCCGATAGTGTCAGAATTTTAAAGCTATATTGTGTGTGACAATATTAGTGACATATTTCAGACCGCGGAATTAAGGTCCCACCAAAAGATTGAACATAATGCCGACTCATTTGGAAAATGAGTGATGTATGGAGACGCAAATGAATTGCAAAATATATACGTTTCTGAGCATGCCAGATTCGTTTGCCGAAACCTCTCCCGTGAGCAAAACATGATAAGCACCAGAAGGCCAAGGTGTTATATCTTTACAAATGTAAACTAGATTATTGACTCTAGTGCAAGTGGGAGACTGTTGCAGATATGCCCGAGAGGCAATAATAAATTATTTATTGTTATGTCTTACTGTTCATGATAAATGTTTACACCCCATGCTATAATTGTATTAACCGGAAACATTAATACATGTGTGTTGTGTAAACAACCAGAGTCCCTAGTAAGCCTCTCGTTTAACTAGCTTGTTGATTAATAGATGATCATGGTTTCCTGATCATGAACATTGGATGTTATTAATAACAAGATCATATCATTAGGTGAATGATGTGATGGACACACACCCATTGTAAGCATAACATGAGATCAAGTCATCAAGTTCAACTTGATATAAGCTTTCAGATACATAGTAACCTAGTCCTTTGACCATGAGATCATGTAAATCACTTATATGGAAAGGGTACTTTCATTACATCAAACGCCACTACGTAAATGGGTGGTTATAAAGATGGGATTAAGTATTCGGAAAGTATGAGTTGAGGCATATGGATCAAGAGTGGGATTTGTCCATCTCGATGACGGATAGATATACTCTGGGCCCTCTCGGTGGAATGTCGTCTAATTAGCTAGCAAGCATGTGACTAGGTCACAAGAGATTACATACCACGGTACAAGTAAAGAGTACTTGTCGGAAACGAGGTTGAACTAGGTATGGAGATACCGATGATCGAACCTCGGACAAGTAAAGTATCGCGTGACAAAGGGAATCGGTATCGTATGTAAATGGTTCAATCGATCACTAAGTTATCGTTGAATGTGTGGGAGCCATTATGGATCTCCAGGTCCCACTATTGGTTATTGGTCGGAGAGGAGTCTCGATCATGTCCGCATAGTTCACGAACTGTAGGGTGACGCGCTTAAGGTTCGATGTCGCATAAGTAGATTCAGAATATGAGATGGAGACCGAAGTTTTTTCGGAGTCTCGGATGGGATCCAGGACATCACGAGGAGGTTCGGAATGGTTCGGAGAATAAGATTCATATAAGGGAAGTTGATTTCTAGGTTTCGGAAAAGTTCGGGACTTTTCCGGTGGAAGACCGGGAAGGTTCTAGAAGGTTCCGGGGGTCCCACCAGTGGGCCCACGACCCTAGGAGGCCTAGCATGGGCCGAGGGGATGCACCCTAGCCTAATGGGCCAGGGGCAGATGCCCCTCAAGGCCCAAGTCGGCCAGCCCACTAGGGTTCCCCAAAACCCTAGGGGGGGATCAACTTGGGGGGAAGGAAACTCCCCCCCCCCTCCTTGGCCGCCGGCCCTAGATGGATCTAGGGGGTTGGGGGCCACCCAAACCGAGCCTCCCCCTATATAAAGAGGGTAGGGTGAAGGGGGCGCACACCCTTGAAACCCTAGCCCTGGCGCCCCCCTCTCTCCTCCACCGCAAGTCTGCTCCGGCTTGGCGAAGCCCTTCAGCTTTTCTCCTCCACCACCACCACCACGCTGTCGTGCTGCTGGGATTCCGAGGGGATCTACCACACCTCTGCTGCCCGCTGGAACGGGGAGAGGACGGGCTTCATCGACACCGTACACACGACCGAGTACGGAAGTGCTGGAGGATTGCAGCACAGTGATGCGTGTAGTTGACACGTCTGTTGGGAACCCCAAGAGGAAGGTGTGATGCGCACAGTAGCAAGTTTCCCTCAGTAAGAAACCAAGGTTTAATCAGACCAGTAGGAGTCAAGATGCACGTTGAAGGTTGATGGCGGCGAAGTATAGTGCGGCGCAACACCAGGGATTCCGGCGCCAACGTGGAACCTGCACAACACAACCAAAGTACTTTGCCCCAACGTAACAGTGAGGTTGTCAATCTCACCGGCTGTCTGTGAACAAAGTATTAACCGTATTGTGTGGAAGATGAGTGTTTGCGAAGAACAGTAAAGAACAAGTATTGCAGTAGATTGTATTTCAGATGTAAAGAATAGACCGGGGTCCACAGTTCACTAGCGGTGTCTCTCCCATAGGATAAATAGCATGTTGGGTGAACAAATTACAGTTGGGAAATTGACAAATAAAGAAGGCATAACAATGCACATACATATATCATGAAGAGTACAATGAGATTTAATGAGGGCATTACGACAAAGTACATAGACCGCCATCCAGCATGCATCTATGCCTAAAAAGTCCACTTTCAGGTTATCATCCGAACCCCTTCCGGTATTAAGTTGCAAGCAACAGACAATTGCATTAAGTATGGTGCGTAATGTAATCAACACAAATATCCTTAGACAAAGCATCGATGTTTTATCCCTAGTGGCAACAGAGACATCCACAACCTTAGAACTTTCCGTCACTCGTCCTGCATTTAATGGAGGCATAAACCCACTATCGAGCATAAATACTCCCTCTTGGAGTCACAAGTATCAACTTGGCCAGAGCCTCTACTAGCAACGGAGAGCATGCAAGAACATAAACAACTCATATATGATAGATTGATAATCAACTTGACATAGTACTCAATATCCATCGGATCCCAACAAACACAACATGTAGGATTACAAAGAAACGATCTTGATCATGATAGGCAGCTCACAAGATCGAGCATGCTAGCACAATTAGGAGGAGACGACCATCTAGCTACTGCTATGGACCCATGGTCCAGGGGTGAACTACTCACACATCGATCCGGAGGCGATCATGGCGATGAAGAGTCCTCCGGGAGATGATTCCCCTCTCCGGCAGGGTGCCGGAGGCGATCTCCAGAATCCCCCGAGATGGGATTGGCGGCGGCGGCGTCTCAGTAATGTTTTCCGTATCGTGGCTCTCGGTACTGGGGGTTTCGCGACGAAGGCTTTAAGTAGGCGGAAGGGTAGGTCAGGAGGCGACACGAGGTGGCCACACAATAGGGCCGCGCGGCCAGGGCCTGGGCCGCGCCGCCCTGTTGTGTCGTCGCCTCGTGGCCCCACTTCGTTTCCTCTTCGGTCTTCTGGAAGCTTCGTGGAAAAATAGGCCCCTGGGCGTTGATTTCGTCCAATTCCGAGAATATTTCCTTACTAGGATTTCTGAAACCAAAAACAACAGAAAAACAGCAACTGGCTCTTCGGCATCTCGTCAATAGGTTAGTGCCGGAAAATGCATAATAACGACATATAATGTGTATAAAACATGTGAGTATCATCATAAAAGTAGCATGGAACATAATAAATTATAGATACGTTTGGAACGTATCACACAGGACGATCGACTACATCAACAACGAGATCTAATCTCGTAGGCTTTGGAATCTTCGAGGGTTAGTCTCGCATACATCTCGTTGCCTCGATATTCATAGATTAGATCTTGCCTTCTCCTAGATTGGATCTTGGATTTGTTCTTATTCGCGGTAGAAATTTTTTGTTTTCCATGCAACGAACCCATCAGATCTCACCGTCAATCTTGAGCAAAGCGAAAAAGCTCGTGAGAAAGCTGAACAAGACGCTGCCTCTGTTGGAGATCTTCGAAAGAGACTCCACAAAGCTGAAACTGCTTTAAGCGAGAAGACAACTCAACAGATTGCACGTGAAGAGGATATCATTGGCCGCCTAGAATCGCAAAATCGGCGTTTTGTCAGTAAGTTCGTTGATCACTTTGCTCGAGTCTCTTCTAAGATTAGCTCTCCTCATACTTGTTGATAACCCGAACTTTGTTTCAACAGGAAAAATGGGTCAAGATTTTGAACTTCAGGAACCTGAAGAGGATCGTCTTCTCGAGACCCTCTCCCTCCATGAAATTCATGGGGATCTGGCGCGCCGCAGTATTGCTGATGCGCGGACCGCATTTACGCGCCTCTTCCCCTACTTCTTTCCAAAGCAAAAACAACCAGATACCTTCTATGATCTTGCCAAGCACTTTATTCCTGAGGAGGATCTTGGGCTGACTTTTCGGCAGGAAAACTTGAAGATTGGAGTTAAAGGTACCATAGCCCTGGTTGCCGAAAACCAGCAGAACGTTGACTGGGCAAAAGCTGGTGAAATGAAGGGGATAAACAAGGAGAAGTGGAAGTCCTTGATTAAGGATGCAAAGCCGCACTCGAAGAAGATTCTCTCCTTCCTTGGATACAAACCAGCTGCTTCCTCCAGTACCGCCAAGCCGGAGGTCAAGTAGACCAACTTACTCCCCCATTTGTTCTCTTTCTTTTGGTTGATGTCGATATCCTTATGATATACGACTTTTTACGTCGACTCACTAGGAGCTGACCTTTTGTAATGGACCCCTACTTTTGTAAATATCTCGACTTATCAATGAAAAGTAATGAGCCATTGTGTGGTAATTGATGTCGACTGTTTTTCTTCTTCCAGTTGGTGTTTGATAATTATTCTAAGAATACTGGACCATCACCTGCTTCCCCTGCTACGTGTCGCTCCAAACGGATAGCCGACGACGTTTTATTGGACGATTCCTCGTGCGTTAACTCTGAACTCCTGGAATTATCTGAACTTCGGCAGCAACTCCAAGCCATGAAGAAACAGTCCCTCATTGTCATGGATCAATCCCGCAAATCTTCCGAACGAGAAAAAATAGCTCTTCAGCAGGCTCAGGAAGCCTTAGTCTTAAAAGATTCTACAGTTGCCGAAGCTTTACAAGCTACATCCCGAGAAAACTATATGCTTGAACTGCTGAATGGCGCAAGCCTGGATATGGCGGGTAAGTTTCATCTCTTATATTTCTCTATATTGCTATCCATAGCCACTTTTTTGCAAAACTGATAAACTTTCCACATGGTTAGGCTCTTTTTTGGATGCTACTGCCGAAGATCGACGTGTTGACGCGAGATCCGAGGTTCTCATTCGGCTTGCTCTGCAAAACAACACCAATTTTTGGGCTACCCCAGATCGAACCCGCCAAATCGTGCGGTTTCAGGATCGTGCTGGTCAGGTCCGTGAATATCTCGACTTCTGCACAAAAACACTAGCCATGGTTTATAATGCCATGTTTCCTTGGAACGCTCAGCCAAAAACTCTCCCTGACTTGATGGATAAGTTCAAAAGTGTGGATCGAATCCATGGTTTAGTGAAGGCACAGTTATTTGCTGGTGCTAGATTTGCTATGATCATGCTACAAATCTGCCACCCGAAGTTCGACATGTCCAACACTGTTGAACTTTGCCATGCCCGATTAAAGAAACGAAGGAGAAACGTCAACAAGATCAACGACGAGGTGACGCCTGTAGCCGAAAAGATGATTGAGGATCTTCTTCGGATAGATGCTGAGTACTTCTCCGAGAACCATTATGTTGAATCCATGGGTGTTCCTGTGGAAGGCGAAAGGGTACACATAGATGATCTTATAGGAGATGAATGAAATTTTGTCTTCTGCCGATTTTTCCTGTAACAAAGGAATATCTTATATATTGCGAGAAGTATGTATATTGCGAGAACTATGTGTATTTGTTTTTTCTTCCTTCTCTATCCACTGAGTATTTTGATAGGTGTATGTACACTTATTACTCGCGAGGTGTTGTAACCAAGGCAATTAATTGGTGTTTTATATATTGTAAAGATCGAGTTTATGTGTGGTGACCCGGCATACCACTGCATGGTGTAGTATGCAAGTCTGATATAACACCAATGAAACACCGTTCCACTAGTATTATATCGCTCAGAGTGGTACAACAGAAACATATGTGGGTCCAAGGCATGTCTATAGAATTACACACAGACTCTATTACATAAGATCATCACAGCCTCCTACTTTACAATGAGGTAAAACTGCAAATAAACTCCAGAAGAATGACTCGTAGTCTAATCCTATCACGAACTCTACTGGTAGAGTATTTAACTAGCTATAGAGGCTATGCATAGATTCTAGCTAAATAGGAGCTAAGTTTAGGAAGCTAGTTCCTTTCTATTGCTAATCTAGGTTTTCTTTTTGTTGGATGTGGTATCTGACTCCTCTGACAAGGTTATGTCTCTTGAAGTAGTTGTTGACTCCTCGATCTTCGAGTTGCACGGTAGATCCTCCTTCGATGCCTCCATATCTAAGCAGGGGATTTAAGAGTGGGATGAGTACGAGCGTACTCAACAAGTTCATTATAGGAAAGAGGTGTTTAATTCACTAGCTACGGCATTAGACCAGAAAGTCTAATACCAATGCAGGTTTTTGATACGTCTCAAACGTATCTATAATTTCTTATGTTCCATGCTACTTTTATGATGATACTCACATGTTTTATACACACTTTATGTCATTATTATGCATTTTCCGGCACTAACCTATTGACGAGATGCCAAAGAGCCGACTGTCGTTTTCTCGCTGTTTTTGGTTTCGGAAATCCTAGTAAGCAAATATTCTCGGAATTGGACGAAATCAACGCCCAGGGGCTTATTTTTCCACGAAGCTTCCAGAAGACTGAGGGAGATACGAAGTGGGGCCACGAGGCGGCGCCACAATAGGGCGGCGCGGCCCAGGTCCTGGCCGCGCGGCCCTGTTGTATGGGTCCCTCGTGACGCCCTCTGACTTGCCCTTCCGCCTACTTAAAGCCTTCGTCGCAAAACCCTCTGTACCGAGAGCCACGATACGGAAAACCTTCCAGAGACGCAGCCGCCGCCAATCCCATCTCGGGGGATTCAGGAGATCGCCTCCGGCACCCTGCCGGAGAGGGGAATCATCTCCCGGAGGATTCTTCATCGCCATGATCGCCTCCGGATCGATGTGTGAGTAGTTCACCCCTGGACTATGGGTCCATAGCAGTATCTAGATGGTCGTCTTCTCCTAATTGTGCTATCATGTTAGATCTTGTGAGCTGCCTATCATGATCAAGATCGTCTATTTGTAATGCTACATGTTGTGTTTGTTGGGATCCGATGAATATTGAATACTATGTCAAGTTGATTATCAATCTATCATATGAGTTGTTTATGTTCTTGCATGCTCTCCGTTGCTAGTAGAGGCTCTGGCCAAGTTGATACTTGTAACTCCAAGAGGGAGTATTTATGCTCGATAGTGGATTCATGCCTCCATTAAATCTGGGACAGTGACAAAAAGTTCTAAGGTTGTGGATGTGCTGTTGCCACTAGGGATAAAACATCGATGCTTTGTCTAAGGATATTTGTGTTGATTACATTATGCACCATACTTAATGCAATTGTTTGTTGCTTGCAACTTAATACCGGAAGGGGTTCGGATGATAACCCGAAAGTGGACTTTTTAGGCATAGATGCATGCCGGATGGCGGTCTATGTACTTTGTCGTAATGCCCCGATTAAATCTCATAGTACTCATCATGATATTTGTATGTGCATTGTTATGCCTTCTTTATTTGTCAATTGCCCAACCGTAATTTGTTCACCCAACATGCCATTTATCTTATGGGAGAGACACCACTAGTGAACTGTGGACCCCGGTCCATTCTTTACATCCGAAATACAATCTACTGCAATTGTTCTTTACTGTTCTTCGCAAACAAACATCATCTTCCACTCGATACGTTTAATCCTTTGTTTTCAGCAAGCCGGTGAGATTGACAACCTCACTGTTACGTTGGGGCAAAGTATCTTTATTGTGTTGTGCAGGTTCCACGTTGGCACCGGTTTCACTGGTGTTGCGCCGCACTACATTCCTCCACCAACAACCTTTACGTGCTTCTTGGCTCCTACTGGTTCGATAACCCCGGTTTCTTTCTGAGGGAAAACTTGCTGCTGTACGCATCACACCTTCCTCTTGGGGTTCCCAACGGACGTGTGCTTCACGCGTTATCAAGCTCTTTTTCTGGCGCCGTTGCCGGGTGATGTCTATGGGTGCTTCTATTCTTGTAGACAGTGTTGGGCCTCCAAGAGCAGAGGTTTGTAGAACAGCAGCAAGTTTCCCTTAAGTGGATTACCCAAGGTTTATCGAACTCAGGGAGGAAGAGGTCAAAGATATCCCTCTCATGCAACCCCGCAACCACAAAGCAAGAAGTCTCTTGTGTCCCCAACACACCTAATAGGTGCACTAGTTCGGCGAAGAGATAGTGAAATACAAGTGGTATGAATGAATATGAGCAGTAGTACGGCGCCGTAAAATAGCTTGTCGGCGTGCAGTTGATGGTAGTAATATTGTAGGAAGTAAACAAGCAGTAGTAACGCAGCAGTAGTAACGCAAGAAAACAGTAAACAAGCAGCGATAGCAGTATTTAGGAACAAGGCCTAGGGATTAGACTTTCACTAGTGGACACTCTCAACTTTGGTCACATAACAGAATAGATAAATGCATACTCTACACTCTCTTGTTGGATGATGAACACATTGCGTAGGATTACACGAACCCTCAATGCCGGAGTTAACAAGCTCCACAATTCAATGTTCATATTTAAATAACCTTAGAGTGTAAGATAGATCAATACGACTAAACCAAGTACTAACGTAGCATGCACACCGTCACCTTCATGCTTATGTAGGAGGAATAATACACATCAATACTATCATAGCAATAGTTAACTTCGCAATCTACAAGAGATCATGATCATAGCATAAACCAAGTACTAACACGGATGCACACACTGTCACCATTACATCGTGCAGGAGGAATAAAACTACTTTAATAACATCACTAGAGTAGCACATAGATAAATTGTGATACAAAACACGTTGCAATCATAAAGAGATATAAATAAGCACTTCACTACGCCATTCATAATAGTGAATAAGTATTCTGTGAAATATAGCCTAAGAGACCCACACGGTGCACACACTGTCACCTTTACACACGTGGGACAAGGAGTCTCCGGAGATCACATAAGTAAAACTCACTTGACAAGCATAATGACATCTAGATTACAAGCATCATCATATGAATCTCAATCATGTAAGGCAGCTCATGAGATTATTGTATTGAAGTACATAGGAGAGAGATGAACCACATAGCTACCGGTACAGCCCCGAGCCTTGATGGAGAACTACTCCCTCTTCATGGGAGCAACGAGCGTTGATGAAGATGGCGGTGGAGATGGCAGCGGTGTCGATGGAGAAGCCTTCCGGGGGCACTTCCCCGTCCGGCAGGGTGCCGGAACAGAGACTCCTGTCCCCCAGATCTTGGCTTCGCGATGGCGGCGGCTCTGGAAGGTTTCGCGTACCGTGGCTTCCTTCGTAAGGGTTTTCGACGTAGGGGCTTTATATAGGCGAAAGGGCAGCCTCGGAGGGGGCCTGGGGCCACCACACCATAGGCTGGCGCGGCCAGGGCCCAGGCCGCGCCACCCTATCATCTGGGGCCCACAGGGCCCTCCTCTGGCGACTCTCGGGTGTTCTGGATGCTTCCGGGCAAAATAGGAACCCGGGCGTTGATTTCGTCCAATTCCGAGAATATTTCGTTACTAGGATTTCGAAACCAAAAACAGCGAGAAACACAGAATCGGCTCTTCGGCATCTTGTTAATAGGTTAGTTCCAGAAAATGCGTAAATACGACATATAATGTGCATAAAACATGTAGATATCATCAATAATGTAGCATGGAACATAAGAAATTATCGATACGTTGGAGACGTATCAGCATCCCCAAGCTTAGTTCTGCTCGTCCCGAGCAGGTAAAACGATAACAAAGATAATTTCTGAAGTGACATGCCATCATAACCTTGATCATACTATTGTAAAGCACATGAGATGAATGCAGAGATTCGAAGCAATGATGAAGATAATGAGTAAACAAATGAATCATATAACAAAGACTTTTCATGAATAATACTTTCAAGACAAGCATCAATAAGTCTTGCATAAGAGTTAACTCATAAGCAATAAATTCTTAGTAGAAAGCTTTGAAACAACACAAAGGAAGATATAAGTTTCAGCGGTTGCTTTCAACTTTAACATGTATATCTCATGGATAATTGTCAACACAAAGTAATATAACAAGTGCAATAGGTAAACATGTAAGAATCAATGCACACAATTTACACAAGTGTTTGCTTCTAAGATAGAAAGAATAGGTAAACTGACTCAACAATAAAGTAAAAGAATGACCCTTCAAAGAGGAAAGCATCGATTGCTATATTTGTGCTAGAGCTTTGATTTTGAAAACATATAGAGAGCATAAAAGTAAAGTTTTGAGAGGTGTTTGTTGTTGTCAACGAATGGTAGTGGGCACTCTAACCCCCTTGCCAGACAAACCTTCAAAGAGCGGCTCCCATTTTATTTTATTTTTGTGTGGCACTCCTTCCAACCTTTCTTTCACAAACCATGGCTAACCGAATCCTCGGGTGCCTGCCAACAATCTCATACCATGAAGGAGTGCCTTTTTATTTTAGTTTTATTATGATGACACTCCTCCCCACCTTTGCTTTCTCAAGCCATGGCTAACCGAATCCTTCGGGTGCCGTCCAATAGTCACATACCATGGAGGAGTGTCTATTTTTGTTAATTAATTTGGGACCGGGAATCCCATTGCCAGCTCTTTTTGCAAAATTATTGGATAAGCGGATGAAGCCACTAGTCCATTGGTGAAAGTTGCCCAACAAGATTGAAAGATAAACACCACATACTTCCTCATGAGCTATTAAACATTGACACAAATAAGAGGTAATAACTTTTGAATTGTTTAAAGGTAGCACTCAAGAAATTTACTTTGGAATGGCGGAGAAATACCATGTAGTAGGTAGGTATGGTGGACACAAATGGCATGAATATTGGCTCAAGTATTTGGATGCATGAGAAGTATTCCCTCTCTATACAAGGTTTAGGCTAGCAAGGTTATTTGAAGCAAACTCAAGTATAAAATGGTGCAGCGAGACTCACATATAAACATATTGTAAGCATTATAAGACTTTACATCGTCTCCTTGTTGTTCAAACACCTCAACCAGAAAATATCTAGACTTAGAGAGACCAATCATGCAAACCAAATTTTAACAAGCTCTATGTAATTATTCATTGATGGGTACAAGGTACATGATGCAAGAGCTTAAACAAGATCTATATGAGCACAACAATTGCCAAATATCACATTATTCAAGACATTATACCAATTACTACATGTAGCATTTCCCGTTTTCAACCATATAACAATTAACGAAGCAGTTTCAACCTTCGCCATGAAAATTAAAAGCTAAGAACACATGTGTTCATATGAACCAGCGGAGCGTGTCTCTCTCCCACACAAGCATTTATTAAAACAAAAACAAAAACAAAAACATACAGACGCTCCAAGTAAAGTACATAAGATGTGACCGAATAAAAATATAGTTTCAAGAGAACCACGGGGGCATCCCCAAGCTTAGACTTTTCGTTCTTCTTGATCGTAGTATATCATCCTCCTCTCTTGACCCTTGAAAACTTCCTTCACACCAAACTTCAAGCAAACTCATTAGAGGGTTAGTGCATAATCAAAAATTCACATATTCAGAGGTGACACAATCATTCTTAACATTTCTGGACATTGCACAAAACTTCTGAAAGTTAATGGAACAAAGAAACTCATTCAACTTAACAAAAGCGGCAATGCGAAATAAAAGGCAGAATCTGTCAAAAACAGAACAGTCCGTAAAGACGAATTTTAAAATGGCACCAGACTTGCTCAAATGGAAAAACTCAAAACTAATGAAAGTTGCGTACATATCTGAGGATCACGCTCGTAAATTGGCAGATTTTTTCGAATTTTCTACAGAGACTTGTGCCATAATTCGTGACAGACAGCAATGCTGTTTCTGCGCAGCGATCCCAAATATAACATCAACTTTAACATAGAAACTTTAATTGGCACAAAAACATGATAAGGAGAGGTTGCTACAGTAGTAAACAACTTCCAAGACTCAACAAAACAAAAATTGCTGTAGTAAAATAAACACATGGGTTATCTCCCAAGAAGTTCTTTCTTTATAGCCATTAAGATGGGCTCGAGCAGTTTTGGTGATGCACCCGCAAGAAATAGTATTTGAAGCAAAAGAGAGCTTCAAGAGGCAAATTCAAAACACGTTTAAGCCTAACATGCTTCCTATGCAGAGGAATCTTGTACACAAATGAATTCATGAAGAACAAAGTGACAAGCATAAGAGGATAAAACACGAGTAACTTCAAGATTCTCAACATAAAGAGGGGAAACTTAATATTATTAAGATGAATATAACCATGTTTCCCTCTCTCATAATAACTTTCAGTAGCATCATTGATGAAATCCACAATATAACCATCACTTAAAACATTCTTATCATGGTTCATATGTATAAAGGTATCATTATTTTTGTCATAAGAAAAACTCTTCTCATTAATAGTAATTGGAGCAGGATCATTATCAAGAATTTGAACATGGTAAACAAGTTGCATACTAAGGGAATGGTTTTTGGCAAGCCCATCATAACTATGACAAGTTTCATAAGGATAATTGTAACATGTGTCATATACATCTCTATAGCAATTATCTAAACCAGAATATGTAATATCATCATTTTCACTAAAAGTAGAGGTCTCAAATACAGGATCTTCAAGCACAACATCCCCAAGCTTAGAGCTTTCAATATCATCGTTTAAGGGGACATGAATAATGCTATCATCATTACTTTCATAATCAGTACCAAAGAGATTTTCAATATCAAAGGCAGTGTGCTCATCCAAATCATGATCACTAATATGGGTAAAGGGTATAGGAAGATCATCGTACTCAGATTCATTATCATAATAATCATTAGGCGCAACATACTTACAGTTACCTATTGTTACCTCATACACGCGGGGATATGCCATTGCCTCTTTCTCTTTATTCTCCTTTTTCTTCTTCTTCTTCTTCTTCGTTCCCTTCTTCTTCTTCTTTTCCTTCTCATCGTTCCCTTCTTTAGGAGGAAGAGGCTTGAAGGGTGGCTTGTCCGCATAACCTGATTTACTTTCAAAAACAATAGAAGAAACTTGGGAGGATCCATCCTTTTCATTAATTAATTGAAAACACACAGCGGTCCTATCATATTTTGGCAAGGTGTCATCTTCTAAAATATTCTGTATGTAAGTATTTGTATGGCAATTATTAATGCAATAAGAAAGACACCCATGCAGGACATCATCAATATCAAGATCGTTAATATTTAACAAATTTTTTTTTCTTGATAACTCTTCACACTTCAAAAATAAGGTAAGTTCATCATGCTGATTAGGAATAATTTCATCATCACAATACACATTTGCAGCACTCATGGGGTTCGAATTATCATTGGAGGAGCATTGAAAATTAAAATGACCAACTCTATGGCAAAGTTCACAAATAAAAGGATAGAGGGCACACACTTTTTCTCCAAGATCATCTAGAGCTCTAGACCACTTTCTAGTTTTTTCATTTCTGTGATGGATACAATATTCATCTTCTATTTGATTAATTCCACAAGGTCTATGCATTCCACAAAAATTAACATGCTTATAGGAAATAGCATTTTCAGAAGTTTCAACATGTTCATTGCAATCATTAATAACAGTTTCATCCTTCATGCAAGCGTCTTTAAAAGGTTCATGATACTTATCAAAATTCTTCCTAGGCAATTCAATGTGAGAAGCAAAAGCTTTATAAAAATTTGCAACAACTTGAGAGTCAAGACCATAGGTAGCACTCATATTTCAAAATTCATCAGTATTCATAAAAGTTTCAATACATTCATAATCATAGTTTATACCTGATTCTTTACCTTTGTCATTCTCCCAATCTTCAGTGATAAGGGGTGGCCCGATCTTCTCAGTAAGCAACGGTGGTGATGATGATCACGGGGTGATGGCAGCGGAGGAACACGACGATGTAGTGGATGATAACTTGTATGACGCAACGAGATCTCTCGATTGGTCCCTGTCGCCAGATGCAACAGCTCTCAACCCTGCAAGATATTCGCAACTCCACACACTTGCGCACGTAGCCGCCGACCACGAAGCGGTAAGTTGCAACCGTCTAATTCCCAATGGAACAGCAGATCACACAAGACTTAAACAAGATCTATACAATATCCAAGCAATATGGTGTAGGGAATTCAATAGTTTTGCAGAGCAAACAACTAAGAACTAGGGTTTATCTTAAACGTGTTCTAAAGCAGCTAGGGGGTCGTCCAAGGCACTTATATAGGCGTCCGGGACGAGTTCTGGTCGAAAAAATACAAGTAAAACCGACCCAGAATAGATCTGGTCGAGACAGACTCGGACATGTCCGGTCTGGGGTCCGGTCGACCGGGCTGTGGACCGGCCGGTCCGGTTCGTGGTCCGGTCAACCGGGCTGTTGACCGGACTGTCCGGTCAGTGGTCCGGTCAACCGGGCTGTAGACCGGAAAACTGCGAAGTTTCCGGTTTCCCTCCGGTACGAGGGGCTTCCTCCGGTTGACGTCCGGTTTGCGACCGGTCGATCGGGCCAGGAACCGGGCTGGCCGGTCAGGGGGCCGGTCTGACCGGGTTCTAGACCGGCCTGGACTTCTTCTTCTCCTCTCGCGCATGCCTCCCGCTCCTCCCTCGCGCGTCCATGAGATATCTTCATGTCCAGCTCCATGTCCAGCTTCACGGCCATCTTGACGTCCGTCTTCATGTCCAGCTGCTCCTCTCCTCGTGCGATGCTCGTCTCCTCTTGATACCTGATGATACATAAGTAATAGGACTTAGGCAGTATAAAGTTCTCATCAATCAAAGTATCGTTTAGGAACAAGTTCACCTGTTGTTTAAGTAGCTTCGCACGAGCTCGTGTTATTGGTCCAATCCTGACTTCGTTGGACTTGAGCTTCACAGCAGGTTCATCTTCAGTTGGTAATGACGGAGGTAGTAGTGAGGTAGGGATGTCCTCATCATCTCCCCCCTTCAAAAGGCGTCGACCCCGACGCTCCAAGGTCTTCTCCGTCATATGGTGTCAAATCAGCAACATTGAAAGAATTACCGACACCAAACTCATCCTCTCGGAAGATCTATCGAGTATGCATTATCATTGATCTTGGCAAGCACTTTGTAAGGACCATCACCACGAGGCTTCAACTTAGACTTCCGTAGCTTCGGGAACCTATCCTTGCGAAAATGTACCCAGACCAAATCACCAGGCTTGAACAACATCTCCTTGCGCTTCTTATTCATCCTTGCAGCATTGCTCTTGCCTTTCTTCTCAATCAACTCTTTAGTCTTCACATGAATCTTCTTCACAAAATCTGCCCTCTTGGATGCCTCCATATTAACTCTCTCATGTATGGGCAAAGGCAACAAGTCAAGTGGAGTAATGGGTTTGAAACCATACACCACCTCAAAAGGACACAGCTCCGTGGTAGAATGTACCGCCCTGTTATAAGCAAACTCCACATGCGGCAAACACTCTTCCCACTCCTTCAGGTTCTTCTTGATCATGGATCTCAATAGTTGTGACAATGTTCTATTCACCACTTCAGTTTGACCATCAGTTTGGGGATGACAAGTTGTGCTGAACAGTAGCTTTGTCCCCAGCTTTCTCCAAAGCGTCTTCCAGAAGTAGCTCATAAACTTCACGTCACGATCAGAAACAATAGTCTTCGGAACTCCATGTAGACGTACAATCTCCCTGAAAAACAGGTTAGCAATATGCGACGCATCGTCGCTCTTGTGGCAGGCAATAAAGTGGGACATCTTAGAAAATCTATCAACTACCACAAATATAGAATCATGGCCTCTCTTAGTACACGGCAAACCCAACACAAAATCCATACTAATATCCTCCCATGGTGTAGTAGGTGCCGGTAAAGGAGTATACAAACCGTGAGGCTTCAGCTTGGACTTGGACTTGTTGCAAGTAATGCATCTCCTCACATATCGATCCACGTCCCGCCTCATCTTTGGCCAATAAAAGTGGTCAGCTAGCATGAGTAGCGTCTTCTCACGCCCAAAGTGACCCATCAAACCTCCAGCATGTGATTCCTGCAATAAGAGCAAACGCACGGACGATTCTGGAACACATAGTTTGTTAGCCCTAAACAAGAACCCATCATGTATGTGATATTTTTCCCATGCTTTACCAAGAGCACATAAGCGATATGGTTCAGCAAAATCATGATCAGTAGCATACAAATCACATAGTATCTCTAAACCAGGAATTTTAACATCAAGTTGAGTTAATAGCATATTCTTCCTAGATAGAGCATCAGCAACAATATTATCTTTTCCCTTCTTATGCTTAATAATGTATGGAAAAGACTCAATGAACTCAACCCACTTAGCTAGACGCTTATGCAAAGTAGATTGGGCTTTCGGGTATTTTAAAGCTTCATGATCAGAATGTATGATAAATTCTTTTGGCCACAAGTAATGTTGCCAAACCTCAAGAACTCTAATTAAAGCATACAATTCTTTATCATATATAGGATAGTTCAACTTAGCACCGAGAAAGTTTCTCAGAAAAATATGCAATTGGGCGACCCTCTTGCATCAACACACCACCAATTCCAATACCACTAGCATCACATTCAATCTCAAATTGCTTATTGAAATCAGGAAGTGCAAGCAACGGTGCAGAAGTTAACAATCGTTTCAGTTCATCAAAAGCGTAATCTTGGGCTGCGCCCCACTCAAAGACAACACCCTTTTTAGTCAAATCATTCAAAGGTGCAGCAATAGTAGAAAAATTGGGCACAAAACGGCGATAAAACCCAGCTAGACCATGGAAACTTCTTACTTGACTCACATTCATGGGAGTAGGCCAATTTTGAATAGCTTCAATTTTAGACACATCTACTTCTACTCCATGCTTAGAGACAACATAACCCAGAAATATGACCTTATCTTTGCAAAATGTGCACTTCTCAAGATTACCATAGAGTTGATTATCACGCAACACTTGCAAAACATGTCGAATATGTATAGTATGATCAGATTCATTGCGGCTGTAGATTAATATGTCATCAAAATACACAACCACAAATTTGCCAATAAATTCACGCAAAACATTGTTCATCAGTCTCATGAAAGTGCTAGGTGCATTAGTTAAACCAAAAGGCATTACTAACCACTCATATAAACCAAATTTTGTTTTAAAGGCTGTTTTCCACTCATCCCCTTCTTTCATCCTAATTTGATGATAGCCACTACGCAAATCAATTTTAGAGAACACAGTGAGCACCACTCAATTCATCTAGCATATCCTCTAAACGGGGAATAGGATGACGATATCGAATAGTAATGTTGTTTATAGCTCTACAATCTACGCACATACGCCAAGTACCATCTTTCTTAGGAACTAGAATAACGAGGAACAGCACAAGGACTAAGGCTTATGCGAATATAACCTTTGTCGAGTAGCGCTTGTACTTGCTTCACGTATCTCCTTCGTCTCTTCGGGATTAGTGCGATATGGCGCCCTATTGGGCAGCGATGCTCCGGGAATCAAGTCAATTTGATGCTCAATACCTCGCAATGGTGGTAGTCCTGCGGGTACCTCCTCCGGAAACACGTCGCCGAATTCCTGCAAAACATTAGAAACACCAAGAGGAAGAGGGGTCATGTCGTTAGAAACCAAAACCGTACCCCTGTACAAAAGCACAAGAGGCATGGCCGTAGGACCCTCACTAAATTCTCTCATGTCTTCTTTGGTGGCTAATGAGACTAAGGAATTCACTCTCTCACTTTTCGTTATATCACTCACGACATTACAATTCTCTCGCTTATCTAGAGGTGCATCCTCCAAATTCACTTCGATCTTCTGACGAGACTCATTGACAATTTGTTGTGGTGACATAGGCTGTAAGTTAATTTTCTTGCCCTTATACTCCAAGTGATATGTATTGGCACGGCCATTGTGTTGCACAGAACGGTCATAGAGCCAAGGCCGACCCAATAAGAGGTGACAAACCGTCATAGGAACCACATCAAAATCAATGCAATCCTTATACGGTCCAATCGCAAATTCAACACGCACCATGTGGTTTACCTTCATCTCACCATTGTCGCTCAACCACTGAATATAATATGGATGCGGGTGCGGTAAATACTTCAACTTCAGCTTGGTACATAACTCCTTGCTTGCTAAATTGCGGCAACTCCCGCCATCAATAATGACCTTGCAAGCCTTGTCAGGTCCAACTAAAGCTTTGGTTTGGAACAAATTGCAGCGCTGAGTAGATGCACTAGGCAACACATTAAGAGCACGCTGCGACACAACAATGGTGCGAGCATCAGAAGGATATGCATCTTCACCATCAGTGTCATAGTCACCATTGTCTGGAGCATTTGGATCAGCATCATCTCCAGTCTCATACTCATTGTCCTCATTGATAAACATGACTTTGCGGTTAGGACAATCTCTCTTGAAGTGACCCTTGCCACCACATGTATGGCAAAGCATATCACGGTTGCGTGTTGTAGACACACCAGAACCACTCGTACTTACAGCAGATTCGGACTTCTTTGCATTAGATACATTGGAGACCGGTTTGCTAGGCGGAGTAGAGTAAGGAGCGGAGCGCGTCGAAGGCGCCGGCGCTGTAGAGGGCGCGCGGGGTGTAAAACGCCCAGCTCCCGTAGCACGTCCCTTAACCTTTGCTTCTTCAGCCAACTGTGATTCAGCTTCTCTTGCATGATGTAACAATTGATTCATATTGGTGTAGGTGTAATGACGAACAATGCCTTTAACATCATACTTCAGTCAATTGAGAAAATGCTGCATTGTCATCTCTAGAGACTCACGGACACGACCACGCTGCATAAGCATCTCCATCTCCATGTAGTACTCATCAACAGTCTTCACACCTTGCCTCAATAGTGTTAGCTTATCAAATATGTTCCGCATATAATTTGTAGGCACAAAACGAGAAGTCATTGCCTCTTTCATAGCACGCCATGTACGGATAGGTTGTGCACCATCTTCATCGAGGTTACGAACCAAAGAATCCCACCAACGCAATGCATAACCATCAAATTCAGAAGACGCAAGCTTGATCTTCCTATCTTCAGAGTAGTGTGGATGTAGGCTCCATAATTTCTCAATCTTGAGCTCCCAAGTGAGGTATTCTTCAACATCAGCTCCTCCTTCAAACTTGGGTATGGAAAACTTAGGTTTACCCAATCCATCTTCTTCATCGTGTCCACGACCATTGCGGCCAAGTGGAACCCAGCCACGAGGACGATGACCACGAGGCGCACCACGAGCATTGTGTGCGTCATCTTCAAGTTCAGGATCTTCATCATCTTCTTGTTGTTGTTGTTGTAGTACAGTCAAGTTCTCAATAGCGAGACGCATATCCGCAATATTGCGCTGTATATCCGTCATTTGATCAGACAATCCAGTGACGGTGACATTAGTAGCATCCAGCGTTTGTTTGATCTCATCAACTGTACTCTTAAGCTCATCATCGTTAGTGCGGAATTCACGTCGCATCTCATTACGAAGAGCTTCATACTCCCTCCATGTGATGATATCTCGCCGAATTCTTGTTTTCCTGGTTAACAATCTTATTATCACTAGCAGACATGATTAGTAGGTTAGTGCACTAAATCAAAAATATATAGTGGTACTCTCACAACTCACTCAAAACTGATAAGAAAAGGAAATCTTACCGTTCCAAAGTAAATTAGTGTTGCTTACCACTTGTAGTAACAACTAGTGCACGGATGTAGCGAAGCGAATATCAAGGGTATAAGAACAATCACACGACAAAGTAGGGTATATGTGGGGCTGTAGGTAGGCTACCTATTTGCACCAATAACAAGCTCTAGCGCTGACCGTAGACAACCAAAGATACTCACACAAGGCGATATAATGGGGCAATGCAACTATATGGAGGAAAAGGTTGCAATGCACAAGAGAGACGCTAGCAAAGCTCAATAAGATAGGCACAAGATTGCTCAACTACGGACGCAGTAAAGAAAACTTAGGCCTTTCACTTGATTTCAACTAGCACACACTTTTCTTTTTGTATTTTCTTTTTGTAACACACGCAGCTATGTAGCTCTTTTTTCTTCTTTTCAATTTTCTCTTTTTTTTGATTTTATGACTCAACTCCTTGATAACACGGCCAACAAGATATGCAAAGCACCAAAACCCTAATGAGCAGCCTGTCGAGCGGTAAAACTAGTCTCTTCTGGGAAAGTTCCTAGTCACGTATATCGAAAGGCTGTGTCTATGGTTGGGAACAAGCACACTGTACGCTATGTGGACTCGGAGTAACAAAACTGACACAATATGATAAACTAGATGATAGAGAAAACTCAAACCCTAACAATTCTACTAGAAGAAAGATAAAGTTACGCAAAAACAACTACGAAAAGCAACTAAAACTCGAAATTAGTGCAAGCTATGGCTATGGCAAACCCTAACCCTAAATATTTTTGGCTTTTTCTGGATAGGAAAACACTCACAACTCAACTATGGGGTGGATTGTGGATGGCTTACCGAGGAAAACTGGAAATCTGATACCAAGATGATAAGGGGTGGCCCGATCTTCTCAGTAAGCAACGGTGGTGATGATGATCACGGGGTGATGGCAGCGGAGGAACACGACGATGTAGTGGATGATAACTTGTATGACGCAACGAGATCTCTCGATTGGTCCCTGTCGCCAGATGCAACAGCTCTCAACCCTGCAAGATATTCGCAACTCCACACACTTGCGCACGTAGCCGCCGACAACGAAGCGGTAAGTTGCAACCGTCTAATTCCCAATGGAACAACGAGATCACACAAGACTTAAACAGGATCTACACAATATCCAAGCAATATGGTGTAGGGAATTCAATAGTTTTGCAGAGCAAACAACTAAGAACTAGGGTCTATCTTAAACGTGGTCTAAAGCAGCTAGGGGGTCGTCCAAGGCACTTATATAGGCGTCCGGGACGAGTTCTGGTCGAAAAAATACAAGTAAAACCGACCCAGAATAGATCTGGTCGAGACAGACTCGGACATGTCCGGTCTGGGGTCCGGTCGACCGGGCTGTGGACCGGCCGGTCCGGTTCGTGGTCCGGTCAACCGGGCTGTTGACCGGACTGTCCGGTCAGTGGTCCGGTCAACCGGGTTGTAGACCGGAAAACTGCGAAGTTTCCGGTTTCCGTCCGGTACGAGGGGCTTCCTCCGGTTGACGTCCGGTTTGCGACCGGTCGACCGGGCCAGGAACCGGGCTGGTCGGTCAGGGGGCCGGTCTGACCGGGTTCTGGACCGGCCTGGACTTCTTCTTCTCCTCTCGCGCATGCCTCCCGCTCCTCCCTCGCGCGTCCATGAGATATCTTCATGTCCAGCTCCATGTCCAGCTTCACGGCCATCTTGACGTCCGTCTTCATGTCCAGCTGCTCCTCTCCTCGTGCGATGCTCGTCTCCTCTTGATACCTGATGATACATAAGTAATAGGACTTAGGCAGTATAAAGTTCTCATCAATCAAAGTATCGTTTAGGAACAAGTTCACCTGTTATTTAAGTAGCTTCGCACGAGCTCGTGTTATTGGTCCAATCCTGACTTCGTTGGACTTGAGCTTCACAGCAGGTTCATCTTCAGTTGGTAATGACGGAGGTAGTAGTGAGGTAGGGATGTCCTCATCATTCAGCGTTCTCCTTAATCCGATCAAGAAGGTCCCTTTTAAACTCTTCTTTGTTGCGCGTGAATGATCCAGAACAAGTAGTATCCAGCAAGGTCTTATCTTGAAAAGAAAGTCTTGCATAGAAATTATCAATGATGATATTACCGGAAGCTCATGATTGGGGCATTTGAGCATTAAAGACTTCAACCTCTCCCATGCTTGGGCAATACTCTCTCCATCATGAGGCCAGAAATTATATATATGGTTTCGATCTTTGTGAATTTCACTTGGAGGATAGAACTTAGAACAAAATAGAGGCATAATATCCTTCCAATCAAGAGAGCGCCCGTCCTTCAGCAGTTTATACCAATGCGCCGCTTTACCAGACAGCGATACAGAGAATAGTTTCTTCTTCACTTCATCCATAGAGATACCTGCACACTTGAATAACCCGCATAATTCATGCAAAAACAGTAAATGATTCCCAGGATGGACAGTTCCATCCCCTTCATAGCGGTTATCCATAACACGTTCAATAATTTCCATAGGTATTTTATACGGAATACTTTCAGCAGGTGGATTTAAAATATCAGAAGCATCATTAGAGTTATCGCATATGGGAGATAAAACATCATCAGAGCAAAATATTTCTTCCAAAGCGGAGGAGCAAAAAAGATTATTTTTATGTAAACTAGCTTCCCCAAGCTTAGACTTCTTTATAGCATTAGCAGTAATTGCATTCATACTAATAACATTGCTACTATCATGTAAATAAGGTTCCATAGGTTTTTTAATTTTCGCATCAAACAATTCTAAATTAGGAAAAAGATTAAAAAGCTCACCAAATTTTTTGTTGTTTTCCATTATGCCTAACTAGTGAAAATAAAAACAAGAAACAAAAAGGTGCAATTGCAGAGTCTAAAGGAAATAGCTTCGAGTACACACACAATGGCGCCAGAAAAGTACTGTTACCTGGAACCGAAGTATGAGTGCCTTTTACCTTTCCTCCCCGGCAACGGCGCCAGAAAAGTGCTTGATGTCTACGGGTGCTTCTATTCTTGTAGACAGTGTTGGGCCTCCAAGAGCAGAGGTTTGTAGAACAGCGAGCAAGTTTCCCTTAATTGGATTACCCAAGGTTTATCGAACTCGGGGAGGAAGAGGTCAAAGATATCCCTCTCATGCAACCCTGCAACCACAAAGCAAGAAGTCTCTTGTGTCCCCAACACACCTAATAGGTGCACTAGTTCGGCGAAGAGATAGTGAAATACAAGTGGTATGAATGAATATGAGCAGTAGTACGGCGCCGGAAAATAGCTTGCTCGGCGTGCGATTGATGGTAGTAATATTGTAGGAAGTAAACAAGCAGTAGTAACACAGCAGTAGTAACGCAGTAAAACAGTAAACAAGCAGCGATATCAGTATTTAGGAACAAGGCCTAGGGATTAGACTTTCACTAGTGGACACTCTCGACTTTGGTCACATAACAGAATAGATAAATGCATACTCTACACTCTCTTGTTGGATGATGAACACATTGCGTAGGATTACACGAACCCTCAATGCCGGAGTTAACAAGCTCCACAATTCAATGTTCATATTTAAATAACCTTAGAGTGTAAGATAGATCAATACGACTAAACCAAGTACTAACGTAGCATGCACATTGTCACCTTCATGCTTATGTAGGAGGAATAATACACATCAATACTATCATAGCAATAGTTAACTTCGCAATCTACAAGAGATCATGATCATAGCATAAACCAAGTACTAACACGGATGCACACACTTGTCACCATTACATCGTGCGGGAGGAATAAAACTACTTTAATAACATCACTAGAGTAGCACATAGATAAATTGTGATACAAAACACGTTGCAATCATAAAGAGATATAAATAAGCACTTCACTACGCCATTCATAACGAGTGAATAAGTATTCTGTGAAATATAGCCTAAGAGACCCACACGGTGCACACACTGTCACCTTTACACACGTGGGACAAGGAGTCTCCAGGAGATCACATAAGTAAAACTCACTTGACTAGCATAATGACATCTAGATTACAAGCATCATCATATGAATCTCAATCATGTAAGGCAGCTCATGAGATTATTGTATTGAAGTACATAGGAGAGAGATGAACCGAGATAGCTACCGGTACAGCCCCGAGCCTTGATGGAGAACTACTCCCTCTTCATGGGAGCAGCAGCGTTGATGAAGATGGCGGTGGAGATGGCAGCGGTGTCGATGGAGAAGCCTTCCGGGGCACTTCCCCGTCCGGCAGGGTGCCGGAACAGAGACTCCTGTCCCCCAGATCTTGGCTTCGCGATGGCGGCGGCTCTGGAAGGTTTCGCGTACCGTGGCTTCCTCCGTAAGGGTTTTCGACGCAGGGGCTTTATATAGGCGAAAGGGCAGCCTCGGAGGGGGCCTGGGGCCACCACACCATAGGCTGGCGCGGCCAAGGCCCAGGCCGCGCCACCCTATCATCTGGGGCCCACAGGGCCCTCCTCTGGCGACTCTCGGGTGTTCTGGATGCTTCCGGGCAAAATAGGAACCTGGGCGCTGATTTCGTCCAATTCCGAGAATATTTCGTTACTAGGATTTCTGAAACCAAAAACAGCAGAAAACAGCAACTGGCTCTTCGGCATCTTGTTAATAGGTTAGTTCCAGAAAATGTGTAAATACGACATATAATGTGCATAAAACATGTAGATATCATCAATAATGTAGCATGGAACATAAGAAATTATCGATACGTTGGAGACGTATCACCGGGGAGATCAAGACACGCTGCAAGGGGAGTCTCCACTTCCAATCTCTTTACTTTGTTTTTGTCTTACTTTACTTTATTTTATTTACTACTTTGTTTGCTGCACTAAAACAAAACACACAAAAAATTAGTTGCTAGCTTTACTTTATTTACTATCTTGTTTGCGTTCTCTACATTAAAAACACAAAAAAAATAGTTACTTGCATTTACTTTATCTAGTTTGCTTTATTTACTATTGCTAGAATGAATACTCCTGAAAACACTAAGTTGTGTGACTTCACAAACACTAATAATAATGATTTCTTATGCACACCTATTGCTCCACCTGCTACTACAGCAGAATTCTTTGAAATTAAACCTGCTTTACTGAATCTTGTTATGAGAGAGCAATTTTCTGGTGTTAGTTCTGATGATGCTGCTGCCCATCTTAATAATTTTGTTGAACTATGTGAAATGCAAAAGTATAAGGATGTAGATGGTGAAATTATAAAATTAAAATTGTTTCCTTTCTCATTAAGAGGAATAGCTAAAGATTTGGTTGCTATCTTTGCCTAAGAATAGTATTGATTCATGGACTAAATGTAAGGATGCTTTTATTGGTAGATATTATTCTCCCGCTAAAATTATATCTTTGAGAAGTAGCATAATGAATTTTGAGCAATTAGATAATTAACATGTTGCTCAAGCATGGGAGAGAATGAAATCTTTGGTAAAGAATTGCCCAACCAATGGACTAACTACTTGGATGATCATCCAAACCTTCTATGCATGATTGAATTTTTCTTCGCGGAACCTATTGGATTCAGCTGCTGGAGGTACTTTTATGTCCATTACTTTGGGGGCGGCAACAAATCTTCTTGATGATATGATGATAAATTACTCTGAATGGCACACTGAAAGAGCTCCGCAAGGTAAGAAGGTAAATTCTGTTGAAGAAACCTCCTCCTTGAGTGATAAGATTGATGCGATTATGTCTATGCTTGTGAATGGTAGATCTAATGTGGATCCAAATAATGTTCCTTTAGCTTCATTGGTTGCTCAAGAAGAAAATGTTGATGTGAACTTCATTAAAAATAATAATTCCAACAACAATGCTTATAGGAATAATTCTGGTAACAACTATAGGCCATATCCTTCTGCTAATGGTAATGGTTATGGTAATTCTTATGGGAATTCTTACAACAATAATAGGAGTGTACCCCCTGGTCTTGAAGCCATGCTTAAAGAATTTATTAGTACACAAACTGCTTTTAACAAATCTGTTGAGGAAAAGCTTGATAAAATTGATATTCTTGCTTCTAAGGTTGATAGACTTGCCTCTGATGTTGATCTTTTAAAATTGAAAGTTATGCCTAATAAGGATAATGATAATAAGATTGTTACTACAGAAAATGCCATCCAAGTTAGAATTAATGTGAGAATATAAGATTGATGGCTGAATTGCATGCTAGGTGGGAAAGAGAAGAAAATGAAAAACTAGCTAAAGAGAGTAATGTAGCTAAAGTTTGGACTATTACCACCACTAGTAATGATAATGATTCACATGTTGCTACACCTCCTACTATCAATGGTAAAATAATTGGTGTTGGCAATGTTTCTACTCCTAGTGCAAAGCGTGCAAAATTGCCTGAAATTGCTAAAACTGCTGAAACTGCTTGTGATAAAACTGCTGAAATTTTTTCCAACATTGGGGACAATGATCCCATTGCTGTAGGTCATAATGGTTTAGATTTTTATGATTGTAACATCTCTGAAGTTATAAAGTTCTTACAAAAACTTGCTAGAAGTCCCAATGCTAGTGCTATAAATTTGGCCTTTACAAAACATATTACAAATGCTCTCATAAAAGCTAGAGAAGATGGTTAACAATAAGATGAGGGTCAATGATTTTGAGGGTCAAATGCTCTCACAAACTAAAACTTGAAACTTCTATTCCTAGGAAGTTAGAAGATGGTTGGGAGCCCATCATTAAGATGAGGGTCAATGATTTTGATTGTAATGCTTTATGTGATCTTGGTGCAAGTGTTTCTGTTATGCCTAAGAAAATCTATGATATGCTTGACTTGCCACCATTGAAAAATTGTTATTTGGATGTTAATCTTGCTGATAATGCTATAAAGAAACCTTTGGGGAGGATTGATAATGTTCGTATTATGGTTAACAATAACCTTGTCCCCGTTGATTTTGTTGTCTTGGATATTGAATGCAATGCATCTTGTCCCATTATATTGGGAAGACCTTTTCTTCGAACTGTTGGTGCTACTATTGATATGAAGGAAGGTGATATTAAATATCAATTTCCTCTCAAGAAAGGTATGGAACACTTCCCTAGAAAAATAATGAAGTTACCTTATTATTCTATCATTAGAACAAATTATTATGTCGATGCTTCATCTCTTGATAACCCTTGATTCACACTTTCTGCGCCTAGCTGAAATGCGTTAAAGAAAAGCGCTTATGGGAGACAACCCATCATTTTACTACAGCACTTTTGTTTCATATTTGAGTCTTGGAACTTGTTACTACTGTAGCAACCTCTCCTTATCTTTATTTTATTGCATTGTTGTGCCAAGTAAAGTCTTTGATAGTAAAGTCAATACTAGATTTGGATTACTGCGCAGAAACAGATTTCTTGCTGTCACGAATTTGGGCAGGTTTCTCTGTAGGTAACTCAGAAAATTCTGCAAATTTACGTGCGTGATCCCCAGATATGTACGCAACTTTCATTCAATTTGAGCATTTTCATCTGAGCAAGTTAAGTGCCTCTGTAAAATTCGTCTTTACGGACTGTTCTGTTTTGACAGATTATGCCTTTTATTTCGCATTGCCTGTTTTGCTATGTTCGATGGATTTCTTTGTTCCATTAACTTTCAGTAGCTTTGTGCAATGTACAGAAGTGTTAAGAATGATTATTTCACCTCTGAATATATGAATTTTCAATTATGCACTAACCCTCTAATGAGTTTGTTTTGAGTTTGGTGTGGAGGAAGTTTTCAAGGGTCAAGAGAGGAGGATGATACAATATGATCAAGAAGAGTGAAAAGTCTAAGCTTGGGGATGCCCCCGTGGTTCATCCCTGCATATTTCGAGAAGACTCAAGCATCTAAGCTTGGGGATGCCCAAGGCATCCCCTTCTTCATCGACAACATTATCAGGTTCCTCTAATGAAACTATATTTTTATTCAGTCACATCTTATGTGCTTTACTTGGAGCGTCTGTTTGCTTTATTTTTGTTTTTGTTTGAATAAAGTCGGATCCTAGCATTCTTTATGTGGGAGAGAGACACGCTCCGCTGTTTCGTATGAACACATATGTTCTTAGCTTTATTCTTAATGTTCATTGCGAAGGTTGAACTACCTCGTTCATTGATATATGGTTGGAAACGGAAAATGCTGCATGTTGTAAATGGTATAATGTCTTGAATAATTTGATACTTGGCAATTGTTGTGCTCATATAGATCATGTTTAAGCTCTTGCATCATGTACTTTGCACCTATTAATGAAGAACTACATAGAGCTTGTTAAAATTTGGTTTGCATGATTGGTCTCTCTAAGTCTAGATATTTTCTCGGTTAAGGTGTTTGAACAACAAGGAGACGATGTAAAGTCTTATAATGCTTACAATATGTTCATATGTGAGTCTTGCTGCACCATTTCATACTTGAGTTTGCTTCAAACAACCTTGCTAGCCTAGCCTTGTATTGAGAGGGATTCTTCTCGTGCATCCAAATCCTTGAGCCAAAAACTATGCCATTTGTGTCCACCATACCTACCTACCACATGGTATTTCTCTGCCATTCCAAAGTACATTACTTGAGTGCTACCTTTAAACTTATATTCTTTGCCTTTACAATACATAGCTCATGGGAAAATAGCCTTAAAAACTATTGTGGTGAAGAATATGTACTTATGTATCTTATTTCTTAATAAGTTGCTTGTTGTGCGGTAACCATGTTTCTGGGGACACCATCAACTTTTACCTTTGTTGAATATCATGTGAGTTGCTATGCATGTTCGTCTTGTCTCGAAGTAAGGGAGATTTTCATGATCAAATGGTTTGAGTATGCATATTGTTAGAGAAGAACATTGGGCCGCTAACTAAAGCCATGAATCATGGTGGAAGTTTCAGTTTGGACATAAAACCTCAATCTCTTATGAGAATATTACCTGTTGTTGAATGCTTAAGCATTAAAAGAGTAGTCCATTATCTGTTGTCTATGTTGTCCCGGTATGGGTGTCTAAGTTGACAATGATCAAAAGCGAGAAATCCAATGCGAACCTTCTCCTTAGACCCTTGTACAGGCGGCATAGAGGTACCCCTTTGTGACACTTTGTTGAAACATATGTTATGCAATGATAATCTGTGTTAATCCAAGATAATTAGGACAAGGTGCGGGCACTATTAGTATACTATGCATGAGGCTTGCAACTTATAGGATATCTTATACATAACACATATGATTTATTACTACCGTTGACAAAATTGTTTCTTGTTTTCAAAATGAAAAGCTCTAGCACAAAAATAGTAATCCATGCTTCCCTCTGCGAAGGGGCATTCTTCTACTTATTGTTGAGTCAATTTACCTATTCTTTCTATCTTAGAAGCAAACACTTGTGTAAACTGTGTGCATTGATTCTTACATGTTTACCTATTGCATCTGTTATATTACTTTGTGTTGACAATTATCCATGAGATATACATGTTGAAGTTGAAAGCAACCGCTGAAACCTATATCTTCCTTTGTGTTGTTTCAAAGCTTTCTACTAAGAATTTATTGCTTATGAGTTAACTGTTATGCAAGTCTTATTGATGCTTGTCTTGAAAGTACTATTCATGAAAAGTCTTTGATATATGATTCAATTGTTTACTCATTGTCTTCATCATTGCTTCGAATCGCTGCATTCATCTCATGTGCTTTACAATAATATTGATCAAGATTATGATAGCATGTCACTTCAGAAATTATCCTTGTTATCGTTTACCTACTCGAGGGCGAGTAGGAACTAAGCTTGGGGATGCTTGATACGTCTCAAACGTATCTATAATTTCTTATGTTCCATGCTACTTTTATGATGATACTCACATGTTTTATACACACTTTATGTCATTATTATGCATTTTCCGGCACTAACCTATTGACGAGATGCCGAAGAGCCAGTTGCTGTTTTCTGCTGTTTTTGGTTTCAGAAATCCTAGTAAGAAAATATTCTCGGAATTGGACGAAATCAACGCCCAGGGGCTTATTTTTCCACGAAGCTTCCAGAAGACTGAGGGAGATACGAAGTGGGGCCACGAGGCGGCGCCACAATAGGGCGGCGCGGCCCAGGTCCTGGCCGCGCGGCCCTGTTGTGTGGGTACCTCGTGACGCCCTCTGACTTGCCCTTCCGCCTACTTAAAGCCTTCGTCGCGAAACCCTCTGTACCGAGAGCCACGATACGGAAAACCTTCCAGAGACGCAGCCGCCGCCAATCCCATCTTGGGGGATTCAGGAGATCGCCTCCGGCACCCTGCCAGAGAGGGGAATCATCTCCCAGAGGACTCTTCATCGCCATGATCGCCTCCGGATCGATGTGTGAGTAGTTCACCCCTGGACTATGGGTCCATAGCAGTAGCTAGATGGTCGTCTTCTCCTAATTGTGCTATCATTTTAGATCTTGTGAGCTGCCTGATACGTCGCAAACGTATCTATAATTTCTTATGTTCCATGCTACTTTTATTACATTACTTGAGTGTTTTACACATACTTTACAGCGTTATTTTACATTTTCCGGCACTAACCTATTAACAAGATGTCGAAGTGCCAGTTGCTGTTTTTTTGCTGTTTTTGGTGTCAGAAATCCTAGTAAGGAAATATTCTCGGAATTGGACGAAATCAACGCCCAGGGTCCTATTTTTGCACGAAGCTTCCATAAGTCCGAAGAGGAAACGAAGTGGGGCCACGAGGTGGCCATACACCAGGGCGGCGCGGCCCAGGCCCTGGCCGCGCGGCCCTGTAGTGTGGGCCCCTCGTGACGCCCTTTGACCTACCCTTCCGCCTACTTAAAGCCTCCGTCGCGAAACCCCCTGTACCGAGAGCCACGATACGGAAAACATTACTGAGAGGCCGCCGCCGCCAATCCCATCTCGGGGGATTCAGGAGATCGCCTCCGGCACCCTGCCGGAGAGGGGGATCATCACCGGAGGGGATCTACATCATCATGCCCGCCTCCGGATTGATGCGTGAGTAGTTCATCCTTGGACTATGGGTCCATAGCAGTAGCTACATGGTTGTCTTCTCCGCTTGTGCTTTCATTGTTATAGATCTTGTGAGCTGCCTAACATGATCAAGATCATCTATTTGTAATGCTACATGTTGTGTTTGGTGAGATCCGATGAATAGAGAATACTATGTTAAGTTGATTATCAATCTATCATATATGTGTTGTTTATGTTCTTGCATGCTCTCCGTTGCTAGTAGAGGCTCGGCCAAGTTGATACTTGTAACTCCAAGAGGGGGTAATTATGCTCGATAGTGGGTTCATGCCTCCATTAAATCCGGGACAGTGACGTGAAAGTTCTAAGGTTGTGGATGTGCTATTGCTACTAGGGATAAAACATTGATGCTTTGTCTAAGGATATTTGTGTTGATTACATTACGCACCATACTTAATGCAATTATCTCGTTGTTCACAACTTAATACTGGAAGGGGTTCGGATGATAATCTGAAGGTGGATTATTTAGGCATAGATGCATGCTGGATAGCGGTCTATGTACTTTGTCGTAATGCCCTGATTAAATCACATAGTAATCATCGTTGATATGTATTGAATCTCTATTTGTCAATTGCTCGCCTGTAATTTGTTCACCCAGCATGTTAGTTATCTTATTGGAGAGACACCTCTAGTGAACTGTGGACCCCGGTCCATTCTTTTACATATGAATACATTCTACTGCTTTTACTGTTCTTTGCAAACAACCACCATCTTCCACTCGATACGCTTAATCATTTGTTTTCAGCAAGCCGGTGAGATTGACAACCTCACTGTTATGTTGGGGCAAAGTACTTTGATTGTGTTGTGCAGGTTCCACGTTGGCGCAGGTTTCACTGGTGTTGCGCCGCACTACATTCCTCCACCAACAACCTTCACGTGCTTCTTGGCTCCTACTGGTTCGATTACCTTGGTTTCTTTCTGAGGGAAAACATGCTGCTGTGCGCATCACACCTTCCTCTTGGGGTTCCCAACGGACGTGTACATCTACGCGCATCAAGCTATTTTTTCTGGCGCCGTTGCCGGGAGATAAAGACACGCTGCAAGGGGAGTCTCCACTTCCAATCTCTTTACTTTGTTTTTGTCTTGCTTTATTTTATTTTCTATTTTGTTTGCTGCACTTAAACAAAACACAAAAAAATTAGTTGCTAGCTTTACTTTATTTACTGTCTTGTTCTCTATATCAAAACACAGAAAAAATTAGTTACTTGTCTTTACTTTATTTGCCTAGTTTACTTTATTACTGTTATAATGGGTACTCCTGAAAATACTAAGTTCTGTGACTTCACTAGCACAAATAATAATGATTTTATATGTACTCCTATTGCTCCACTCGCTACTACAAGCAGAATTCTATGAAATTAAACCCGCTTTACTCGAATCTTGTTATGAGAGAGCAATTTTCTGGTGTTAGTACCGATGATGCTGCTGCCCATCTTAATAATTTTGTTGAACTTTGTGAAATGCAAAAGTATAAGGATATACATGGTGATATTATAAAACTGAAATTGTTTCCTTTCTCATTAAGAGGAAGAGCTAAAGATTGGTTGCTATCTTTGCCTAAGAATAGTATTGATTCATGGACTAAATGTAAAGATGCTTTTATTAGTAAATATTATCCTCCTGCTAAGATCATATCTTTGAGAAGTAGCATTATGAATTTTAAACAATTTGATAATGAACATGTTGCTCAAGCATGGGAGAGAATGAAATCTTTGGTAAAGAATTGCCCAACCCATGGACTGACTACTTGGATGATCATCCAAACCTTTTATGCAGGATTGAATTTTTCCTCGAGGAACCTATTGGATTCAACTGCTGGAGGTACTTTTATGTCCATCACCCTGGGCGCCGCGACTAAATTACTTGATGATATGATGATCAATTACTCGAATGGCACACTCGAAAGAACTCCTCAAGGTAAGAAGGTAAATTCTGTTGAAGAAACCTCTTCTTTGGGTGATAAGATTGATGCTATTATGTCTATGCTTGCAAATGGTAGATCTCATATTGATCCTAATAATGTTCCTTTATCTTCATTGGTTGCTCAAGAAGAAAATGTTGATGTGAATTTCATTAAAAGTAATAATTTCAACAACAATGCTTATAGGAATAATTATGGTAACAACAACTTTAGGCCATATCCTTCTAATAGTAATGGTTATGGTAATTATTATGGTAATTCTTACAACAATAATAAGAGTTTACCCTCTGATATTGAAGCCATGCTTAAAGAATTTATTAATACACAAACTGCTTTCAATAAAACTGTTGAAGAAAAGCTTGGTAAAATTGATATTCTTGCTTCTAAGGTTGATAGTCTTGCTCTCGATGTTGATCTTTTAAAATTGAAAGTTATGCCTGAGAAAGTTGAAGATGCTAGGTTTGCTAAAACAAATGCCATCCAAGTTAGAATTAATGATAATATTATATTGTTGGCTGAATTGCATGCTAGGTGGGATAGAGAAGAAAAGGAAAAACTTGCTAAAGAAAATAATGTAGCTAAAGTATGGACTATTACCACCACTAGTAATGTTGATTATTCACATGTTGCTGCACCTCCTACTATTAATGGTAAAATAATTGGTGTTGGCAATGTTTCTACTCCTAGTGCAAAGCGTACAAAACTGCTCGAAACTGCTCGAAACTGCTGTTTGTGATAAAACTGCTGAAATTTTTCAAAATATTGGTGACAATGATTCCATTGCTGTAGAACATAATGGTTTAGACTTTGATGATTGTCATATTACTGAAGTTATAAAGTTCTTACAAATACTTGCTAGAAGTTCCAATGCTAGTGCTATAAATTTAGCCATTACAAAACACATTAAAAATGCTCTCATTAAAGCTAGGGAAGAGAAATTAAAACTTGAAGCTTCTATTCCTAGGAAGTTAGAAGATGGTTGGGATCCCATCATTAAAATGAAATTCAATGATTTTGAGTGTAATGCTTTATGTGATCTTGGTGCAAGTATTTCGTTATGCCTAAAAAGATTTATGATATGCTTGACTTGCCACCATTGAAGAATTGTTATTTGGATGTTAATCTTGCCGATAATGTTAAAAAGAAACCTTTGGGGAGGATTGATAATGTGTGCATTACGATTAACAATAACCTTGTCCCCGTTGATTTTGTTGTCTTGGATATCGAATGCAATGCATCTTGTCCTATTGTGTTGGGAAGACCTTTTCTTCGAACCGTTGGTGTTGTTATTGATATGAAGGAAGGTAATATTAAATATCAATTTCCTCTCAAGAAAGGTATGAAACACTTCCCAAGAAAGAGAATGAAGTTGCCTTTTGATTCTATTATTAGAACAAGCTATGATGTTGATGCTTCGTCTCTTGATGTTACTTGATTTGCACTTTCTGCGCCTAGCTGAAAGGCGTTAAAGAAAAGCACTTCTTGAGAGATAACCCATGTGTTTATTTTACTACAGCAATTTTTGTTTTGTTGAGTCTTGGAAGTTGTTTACTACTGTAGCAACCTCTCCTTATCATGTTTTTGTGCCAAGTAAAGTTTCTATGTTAAAGTTGATGTTATATTTGGGATCGCTGCGCAGAAACAGCATTGCTGTCTGTCACGAATTCTGGCACAAGTCTCTGTAAAAAATTCAAAAAAATCTGCAAATTTACGAGCGTGATCCTCAGATATGTACGCAACTTTCATTAGTTTTGAGTTTTTCCATTTGAGCAAGTTAAGTGCCCAGTCCAGATGCATCTTTATGGACTGTTCTGTTTTTGACAGATTCTGTCTTTTATTTCGCATTGCCGCTTTTGCTATGTTGAATGAGTTTCTTTGTTCCATTAACTTTCAGAAGCTATGTGCAATGTCCAGAAGTGTTAAGAATGATTGTGTCACCTCTGAATATGTGAATTTGTGGTTATGCACTAACCCTCTAATGAGTTTGCTTGAAGTTTGTGTGAAGGAAGTTTTCAAGGGTCAAGAGAAGAGGATGATATACTATGATCAAGAAGAGTGAAAGGTCTAAGCTTGGGGATGCCCCGGTGGTTCATCCCTGCATATTTTAAGAAGACTCAAGCATCTAAGCATACTATGATCAAGAAGAGTGAAAGGTCTAAGCTTGGGGATGCCCCGGTGGTTCATCCCTGCATATTTTAAGAAGACTCAAGCATCTAAGCTTGGGGAGGCCCAAGGCATCCCCTTCTTCATCGACAACATTATCAGGTCACTTCTAGTGAAACTATATTTTTATTCCGTCACATTCTTATGTTCTTTACTTGGAGCGTCGGTTTGCTTTTATTTTTGTTTTGTTTTGAATAAAGTTGGATCTCGCCATTCTTATATTGGAGATATTACGCTCCGCTTTTTCTTATGGAACACTTGTATTCTTAATTGTGCTTTAATGTTCATGGCGAAAGCTAATTGCTTCGTTAAATTGCTATTTGGTTGGAATTGGAAAGTGCTGCATATGGTTTGGCAATTTGGCAATTGTTTGAGCTCTCATAGATCATGTTTAAGCTCTTGCATCATGTAGTTTAATCTATTAATGAAGAACTACTGTAGAGCTTGTTTAATTTGGTTTTGCATGATTGGTCTCTCTAAGTCTAGATATTTTCGGGTAAAGTGTTTGAACAACAAGGATAGAGCCTTATAATGCTTGCAATATGTTCTTGTGTAAGTTTTGCTGTACCTGTTCATACTTGTGTTTGCTTCAAACAACCTTGCTAGCCCAAACCTTGTACTGAGAGGAAATGCTTCTCGTGCATCCAAACACCTTGAGCCAAAAACCATGCCATTTGTGTCCACCATATCTACCTATTATGTGGTATTTTTCTGCCATTCCAAAGTAAATTACTTGAGTGCTACCTTTAAATTTCATTCCTCTACCTTTACAATATATAGCTCATGGGACAAATAGCTTAAAAACTATTGTGGTGATGAATATGTAGTTATGTGTCTTAATTCTTATAAGTTGCTTGTTGAGCGGTAACCATGTTTTCTCGGGGACGCCATCAACTTTACCTTTGTTGGATATCATGTGAGATGCTATGCATGTTCGTCTTGTCCGAAGTAGTGGACTTCACGATCAAATGGTTTGAGTATGCATATGTTAGAGAAGAACATTGGGCCGCTAACTAAAGCCATGTATCATGGTGGAAGTTTCAGTTTGGACATACAACCTCAATCTCTTATGAGAATATTAACTATTGCTGAATGCTTAAGCATTAAAAGAGGAGTCCATTATCTGTTGTCTATGTTGTCCCGGTATGGATGTCTAAGTTGAGAATAATCAAAAGCGAAAAATCCAATGCGTGCTACCCTTTGTGACACTTGGTTGAAACATATGTTATGCGATGAGAATCCGTGTTTCCGAGATAGTAGGACAAGGTGCGAGCACTATTGGTACTCTATGCATGAGACATGCAACTTGTAGGAAGTATTATGCATAGCACATATGAATTATTACTACCGTTGACAAAATTGTTTCTATGTTTTCAAAACAAAAGCTCTAGCACAAAAATAGTAATCAATGCTTCCTCTCGCGAAGGGCCAATCTTTTACTTTATGTTGAGTCAGTTTACCCATTCCCTTCTATCTTAGAAGCAAACACTTGTGTTAACTGCGTGCATTAATTCTTACATGTTTACTTATTGCACCTGTTATATTACTCTATGTTGACAAATATCCATGAGATATACATGTTACAAGTTGAAAGCAATTGCTGAAACTTAATCATCCTTTGTGTTGCTTCAATGCATTCTACTATGAATTTATTGCTTATGAGTTAGCTCTTATGCAAGTCTTATTGATACTTGTCTTGAAAGTATTATTCATGAAAAGTTTTGCTATAGGATTCATTTGCTTAGTCATTATCTTTGTTAGCAATCTTTTGTTCAGATCACTCCATTCATCTCATATGCTTTACAATAATGTTGATCACGATTATGTTGGTAGCATGTCACTTCAGAAATTATTTGTGTTATCGTTTACCTACTCGAGGACGAGTAGGAACTAAGCTTGGGGATGCTTGATACGTCGCAAACGTATCTATAATTTCTTATGTTCCATGCTACTTTTATTACAATACTTGAGTGTTTTACACATACTTTACGAGCGTTATTTTACATTTTCCGGCACTAACCTATTAACAAGATGCCGAAGTGCCGCTTGCTTGTTTTTCTGCTGTTTTTGGTTTCAGAAATCCTAGTAAGGAAATATTCTCGGAATTGGATGAAATCAACGCCCAGGGTCCTATTTTTGCACGAAGCTTCCAGAAGTCCGAAGAGGAAACGAAGTGGGGCAACGAGGTGGCCAGACACCAGGGCGGCGCGGCCCAGGCCCTGGCCGCGCGGCCCTGTAGTGTGGGCCCCTCGTGACGCCATTTGACCTACCCTTCTGCCTACTTAAAGCCTCCATCGCGAAACCCCCTGTACCGAGAGCCACGATACGGAAAACATTACTGAGAGGCCGCCGCCGCCAATCCCATCTCGGGGGATTCAGGAGATCACCTCCGGCACCCTGCCGGAGAGGGGGATCATCACCGGAGGGGCTCTAGATCATCATGCCCGCCTCCGGATTGATGCGTGAGTAGTTCATCCTTGGACTATGGGTCCATAGCAGTAGCTAGATGGTTGTCTTCTCCGCTTGTGCTTTTATTGTTATAGATCTTGTGAGCTGCCTAACATGATCAAGATCATCTATTTGTAATGCTACATGTTGTGTTTGGTGAGATCCGATGAATAGAGAATACTATGTTAAGTTGATTATCAATCTATCATATATGTGTTGTTTATGTTCTTGCATGCTCTCCGTTGCTAGTAGAGGCTCGGCCAAGTTGATACTTGTAACTCCAAGAGGGGGTAATTATGCTCGATAGTGGGTTCATGCCTCCATTAAATCCGGGACGAGTGACGGAAAGTTCTAAGGTTGTGGATGTGCTGTTGCTACTAGGGATAAAACATTGATGCTTTGTCTAAGGATATTTGTGTTGATTACATTACGCACCATACTTAATGCAATTATCCGGTGTTCGCAACTTAATACCGGAAGGGGTTCGGATGATAACCTCGAAGGTGGATTATTTAGGCATAGATGCATGCTGGATAGCGGTCTATGTACTTTGTCGTAATGCCCTGATTAAATCACATAGTAATCATCGTTGATATGTATTGAATCTCTATTTGTCAATTGCTCGCCTGTAATTTGTTCACCCAGCATGTTAGTTATCTTATTGGAGAGACACCTCTAGTGAACTGTGGACCCCGGTCCATTCTTTTACATCTGAATACATTCTATTGCTTTTACTGTTCTTTGCAAACAACCACCATCTTCCACTCGATACGCTTAATCCTTTGTTTTCAGCAAGCCGGTGAGATTGACAACCTCACTGTTACGTTGGGGCAAAGTACTTTGATTGTGTTGTGCAGGTTCCACGTTGGCGCTGGTTTCACTGGTGTTGCGCCGCACTACATTCCTCCACCAACAACCTTCACGTGCTTCTTGGCTCCTACTGGTTCGATAACCTTGGTTTCTTTCTGAGGGAAAACTTGCTGCTGTGCGCATCACACCTTCCTCTTGGGGTTCCCAACGGACGTGTACATCTACGCGCATCACTGCCTATCATGATCAAGATCGTCTATTTGTAATGGTACATGTTGTGTTTGTTGGGATCCGATGAATATTGAATACTATGTCAAGTTGATTATCAATCTATCATATGAGTTGTTTATGTTCTTGCATGCTCTCCGTTGCTAGTAGAGGCTCGGCCAAGTTGATACTTGTAACTCCAAGAGGGAGTATTTATGCTCGATAGTGGGTTCATGCCTCCATTAAATCTGGGACGGTGATAGAAAGTTCTAAGGTTGTGGATGTGCTGTTGCCACTAGGGATAAAACATCGATGCTTTGTCTAAGGATATTTGTGTTGATTACATTACGCACCATACTTAATGCAATTGTCTGTTGCTTGCAACTTAATACTGGAAGTGTTGGAGATATGCCCAAGAGGCAATAATAAAAGTGGTTATTATATATCTTTATGTTTATGATAGATGTTTATATACCATGCTATAATTGTATTAACCGAAACATTGATACATGTGTGATATGTAAACAACAAAGAGTCCCTAGTAAGCCTCTTAACTAGCTTGTTGATTAATAGATGATTAGTTTCATAATCATGAACATTGGATGTTATTAATAACAAGATTATATCATTATATGAATGATGTAATGGACACACCCATTTAAGCGTAGCATAAGATCACGTCATTAAGTTATTTGCTATTAGCTTTAGTTACATAGTTACCTAGTCCTTATGACCATGAGATCATGTAAATCACTTATACCGGAAAGGTACTTTGATTACATCAAACGCCACTGCGTAAATGGGTGGTTATAAAGGTGGGATTAAGTATCCGGAAAGTATGAGTTGAGGCATATGGATCAACAGTGGGATTTGTCCATCCCGATCGATGATGGATAGATATACTCTGGGCCCTCTCGGTGGAATGTCGTCTAATGTCTTGCAAGCATATGAATAAGTTCATAAGAGACTACATACCACGGTACGAGTAAAGAGTACTTGTCGAGAGACGAGGTTGAACAAGGTATAGTGTGATACCGATGATCAAACCTCGGACAAGTAAAATATCGCGTGACAAAGGGAATTGGTATTATATGTGAATGGTTCATTCGATCACTAAGTCATCGTTGAATATGTGGGAACCATTATGGATCTCCAGATCCCGCTATTGGTTATTGGTCGGAGTGTGTACTCAACCATGTCCGCATAGTTCACGAACCGTAGGGTGACACACTTAAAGTTGGATGTTGAAATGGTAGAACTTGAATATGGAATGGAGTTCGAATATTTGTTCGGAGTCCCGGATGAGATCCCGGACATCACGAGGAGTTCCGGAATGGTCCGGAGAATAAGATTCATATATAGGATGTCATTTTATGTGAATTAAAATGATTCGGAAGGTTCTATGGAAGGTTCTAGAAGGTTCTAGAAAAGTCCGGAAGAAACCACTAAGGAAGGTGGAGTCCACATGGGACTCCACCTCCATGGCCGGCCAACCCTAGTGGGGTGGAGTCCCAAGTGGACTCCCCCTTAGGGGGCCGGCCACCCCCCATATGGAAGGTGGAACTCCCACCTCTAGTGGGAGTCCTAGCTTGGGAAGGTTTCCCACCATATGGAAGGTTTTGGGTTCGGGTCTTATTCGGAGACTTGTAGTCCAACACTTGGGGCTTCCACCTATATAATGAGGGGCCAAGGGGAGGGGGTCGGCCACACCAAGACCACAACCTGGCCGCCCCCTATAGTGGCCGGCCACCCCCTCTCCCCAAACCCTAGCCGCCCCGCTCCTCCACCATATCCCGCACGCTTAGCGAAGCTCCGCCGGATTTCTCCACCGCCACCGACACCACGCCGTCGTGCTTTCGGATTCAAGAGGAGCTACTACTTCCGCTGCCCGCTGGAACGGGGAGGTGGACGTCGTCTTCATCAACAACCGAACGTGTGACCGAGTACGGAGGTGCTGCCCGTTCGTGGCGCCGTGATCAAGATCTTCTACGCGCTTTTGCAAGCGGCAAGTGATCGTCTACCGCAGCAACAAGAGCCTCATCTTGTAGGCTTTGGAATCTCTTCAAGGGTGAGACTCGATAATCCCCTCGTTGCTACCGTCTTCTAGATTGCATCTTGGCTTGGATTGCGTGTTCGCGGTAGGAAAATTTTTGTTTTCTATGCTACGTTATCCTACAGTGGTATCAGAGCCGTGTCTATGCATAGATGGTTGAACGAGTAGAACACAATGGTTTTGTGGGCGTTGATGCTTATGTTATCTTTAGCTTGAGTACTTTGCATCTTTGTGGCATAGTGGGATGAAGCGGCTCGGGCTAACTTTACATGACCGCGTTCATGAGATTTGCTCCACGCTTAACATGCAACTTGTATTGCATAAGTGGCTTTGCGGGTGTCTCGTCTCTCCTACTATAGTGAAGATTCAATTTACTCTTCTATTGACAACACTAGTATCACCGTTGTGGTTCATGTTCGTAGGTAGATTAGATCTCACTCGAAAACCCTAAACCACGTAAAATATGCAAACCAAATTAGAGAACGTCTAACTTGTTTTTGCAGGGTTTGGTGATGTGATATGGCCATAATGTGATGATGACTATGTATGAGATGATCATTATTGTATTGTGGCAACCGGCAGGAGCCTTATGGTTGTCTTTAAATTTCATGTTGAGTAGTATTTCAAAGTAGTTGTAATAGTTGCTACATGGAGAACAATCATGAAGACGGCGCCATTGACCTTGACGCTACGCCGACGATGATGGAGATCATGCCCGTTGATGATGGAGATCATGTCCGTGCTTTGAAGATGAAGATCAAAGGCGCAAAGACAAAAGGACCATATCATATCACATATGAACTGCATGTGATGTTAATCCTTTTATGCATCTTATTTTGCTTAGATCGCGACGGTAGCATTATAAGATGATCCCTCTCACTAAAATTTCAAGATAATAAAGTGTTCATCCTTAGTAGCACCGTTGCCAAGACTTGTCGTTTCGAAGCGTCTCGTGATGATCGGGTGTGATAGAATCAACAAGTGCATACAACGGGTGCAAGTCAGTTTTGCACATGCGGATACTAAGGTGGCCTTGACGAGCCTAGCATGTACAGACATGGTCTCGGAACACGTGATACCGAAAGGTAGAGCATGAATCATATGATTGATATGATGAACACTTTGAGTGTTCACCATTGAAATTACATCTTGTCTCGTGATGATCGGGCATAGGTGTGATGGATTTGGTTCGTGTGATCACTAAGACAATGCGAGGGATATTGTTTTGAGTGGGAGTTCACCTAGTTTTTAATTTTGTTAAATTAAAATTTGAACTCAATTTGTCATAAACATTAGTCTAAACTATTGCAAATATGTTGTAGATATGGCATCCCCAATCAATTTTAACCAGTTCCTAGAGAAAGAAAAGCTTAAGAGCAACGGTAGCAACTTCACCGACTGGTTCCGTCATGTGAGGATCTTCCTCAATGGCGGAAACCTGCAATATGTGCTTGATGCACCGCTAGGTGACCCTCCTGCAAAAACTGAAACCGATGAAGTAAAGAATGTTTACGCGACTCGGAAAACTCGGTACTCTCAAGTTCAGTGTGCCATCCTGTGCAGCCTGGAAGCCGATCTTCAAAAACGTTTTGAGAACCACGATCCACATGAGTTAATCAATGAGTTGAAAACTATCTTTGAGACTCATGCGGCCGTGGAATGCTATGAAGCATCGAAACACTTCTTCAGCTGCATGATGGAAGAAGGCAGCTCCGTTAGTGAGCACATGCTCGCCATGACCGGGCATGCGAAGAAACTCAGTGACTTGGGAATAGTGATTCCTAACAGACTGGGGATTAATCGTGTCCTTCAATCCCTGCCACCTAGTTATAAGAACTTTGTGATGAATTACAATATGCAGAACATGAACAAAGAGTTACCTGAACTCTTCGCCATGCTAAAATCTGCTGAGATTGAAATTAAGAAAGAGCACCAAGTGTTGATGGTCAACAAGACCACCAGCTTCAAGAAACAGGGCAAGTCTAAAGGCAAGAACAAGAAGAATGGCAAGAAAGCTGCCACGCCTCCTGTGAAACCTAAGGCTGGCCCTAAGCCTGATGCTGAGTGCTATTACTGCAAGGAGAAGGGACACTGGAAGCGTAATTGCTCCAAGTATTTGGCGGATCTGAAGAGCGGCCTTGTCAAGAAGAAGAAAGAAGGTATATCCGATATACATGTTATAGATGTTTATCTCACTCGGTTCTCGTACTAGTACCCGGGTATTTGATACTCGGTTCGGTTGCTCATATTTGTAACTCGAAACAGGAACTAAAGAATAAACGAAGAATACCGAAGGCTGAAGTGACGATGCGAGTTGGAAATGGATCCAAAGTCGATGTGATCGCTCGTCGGCACACTTCCTCTACATCTACCTTCGGGATTAGTTTTAAGCCTAAATAATTGCTATTTTGTACCCGCGTTGAGCATGAACATTATATCCGGATCTTGTTTAATGCAAGACGGTTATTCATTCAAGTCTGAGAATAATGGTTGTTCTATTTTTATGAATAATATCTTTTATGGTCGAGCACCTGAAAAGAATGGCTTATTCCTGTTAGATCTCGATAGTAGTGATACACATATACATAACATTGACGCTAAGCGAATTAAATGATAATTCTACTTATATGTGGCACTGTCGTCTTGGTCATATTGTAGTGAAACGCATGAAGAAACTCCATACCGATGGATTACTTGAATCACTTGACTTTGAGTCACTTGATAGATGCGAAGCATGTCTGATGGGAAAAATGACTAAGACTCCATTCTCGGGTATGATGGAGCGAGCTACTGACTTATTGGAAATCATACATACAGATGTGTGCGGACCAATGAGTGTAGCATCGCGCGGTGGTTATCGTTATGTTCTAACCTTCACAGATGATTTAAGTAGATATGGGTATATCTATTTAATGAAACATAAATCCGAAACTTTCGAGAAGTTTAAGGAATTCCAAAGTGAAGTAGAAAATCAACGTAACAAGAAGATTAAATTTCTACGATCTGATCGCGGAGGTGAATATCTGAGTTATGAGTTTGGCATGCATTTAAAGAAATGCGGAATACTTTCACAATTGACACCGCCGGGAACACCACAACGAAACGGTGTGTCCGAACGTCGTAATCGAACTCTCTTAGATATGGTTCGTTCTATGATGTCTCTTACTGATTTACCGTTATCATTTTGGAGTTATGAATTAGAGACAGCCGCATTCACTTTAAATAGAGCACCATCAAAATCCGTTGAAACGACACCGTATGAATTATGGTTTAATAAGAAACCTAAGTTGTCGTTCCTTAAAGTTTGGGGTTGCGAAGCCTATGTAAAAAAAGTTACAACCGGACAAGCTAGAACCCAAAGCGGAGAAATGCGTCTTCATAGGATACCCTAAGGAAACTATAGGGTACACTTTCTATCACAGATCCGAAGGCAAGATCTTTGTTGCTAAGAACGTAACCTTTCTTGAGAAAGAATTTCTCACTAAAGAAGTGACTGGAAGAAAAGTAGAACTCGATGAGATTGAAGAATCTCTACTCGTTGATCAGAGTAGCGCAGTGCCGGAAGATGTTTCTGTACCGCCTACACCGACAACAGAGGAAGCTAATGATAATGATCATGAAACTTCAAATGAGATAGCTACTGAACCTCGCAGATCGACAAGGGAACGTGCCACTCCTGATTGGTATGATCCTTGTCTAAATGTCATGATTGTGGATAACAATGATGAAGACCCTACGACGTATGAAGAAGCGATGATGAGCCCAGATTCCAACAAATGGTAAGAAGCCATGAAATCCGAAATGGGATCCATGTATGATAGCAAAGTATGGACTTTGGTAGACTTACCTGATAGCCGAAAGGCTGTCGAGAATAAATGGATCTTCAAGAGAAAAACAGATGTTGATGGTAATATTACTGTCTATAAAGCTCGACTTGTCGCAAAGGGTTTCCGACAAATTCAAGGTGTTGACTACGATGAGACTTTCTCACCTGTAGCGAAGCTAAAATCTGTGAGGATTTTGTTAGCAATAGCTGCATTTTTCGATTATGAGATTTGGCAGATGGATGTCAAATCGGCGTTCCTTAATGGAGACATTGAGGAAGAGTTGTATATGGTACAACCCAAAGGTTTTGTCGATCCTAAAAATGCTGACAAAGTATGCAAACTTCAGCGTTCAATCTATGGACTGAAGCAAGCATCAAGAAGTTGGAACCGACGCTTTGATAAGGTGATCAAAGACTTCGGGTTTATACGAGTGTCATGGAGAGGCCTCGTATTTACAAGAAAGTGAGTGGGAGCTCTGTAGCGTTCCTGATATTATATGTAGATGACATATTATTGATTGGGAATGATATAGAAATATTAAGCAGTGTAAAAGGTTATTTGAATAATAGTTTTTCAATGAAAGACCTTGGTGAAGCATCGTATATATTAGGCATCAATATTTATAGAGATAGATCAAGACGTCTAATAGGGCTATCACAGAGTACATATCTGGACAAGATTCTAAAGAAGTTTAGAATGGATGAAAGTAAGAAAGGATTCTTACCTATGTTACCAGGCAAGGTCTTGAGTAAGACTCAAGGACCGGCTACGGCAGAAGAAAGAGAAAGGATGAGTCAGATCCCCTATGCCTCGGCAGTAGGCTCTATCATGTATGCCATGCTATGTACTAGACCGGATATAGCACATGATGTTAGTTTAACTAGCAGATATCAAAGTGATCCAGGAATGGAACACTGGACAGCGGTCAAGAATATCCTGAAGTACTTGAAAAGAACTAAGGATATGTTTCTTTGTTATGGAGGTGACCAAGAGCTCGTTGTAACAAGTTACACCGATGCAAGTTGGAACACTGATCCTGATGACTCTAAGTCTTAGTCTGGGTACGTGTTTATATTGAATGGTGCTGCAGTAAGCTGGGCAAGCTCGAAGAAGTGCACGGTGGTGAAATCCTCAACAGAATCGGAATACATAGCGGCTTCGGAGGCTTCATCAGAAGCGGTATGGATGAAGAGGTTCATTGTAGAGCTCGGTGTGGTTCCTAGTGCATTGGACCCACTAGTCATCTACTGTGACAACATGGGTGCCATCGCCAATGCACATGAACCAAGGTCACACAAGAGGCTGAAGCATATCAAGCTGCGTTATCATTCGATTCGCGAGTACATCGAAGATGGAGAAGTAAAGATTTGCAAAGTACACACCGATCCGAATGTAGCAGATCCGTTGACTAAAGCTCTCCCTAGGGCAAAGCATGACCAACACCAGAATGCCATGGGTGTTAGGTACCTTACAATGTAATTTAGATTATTGACTCTAGTGCAAGTGGGAGACTGTTGGAGATATGCCCAAGAGGCAATAATAAAAGTGGTTATTATATATCTTTATGTTTATGATAGATGTTTATATACCATGCTATAATTGTATTAACCGAAACATTGATACATGTGTGATATGTAAACAACAAAGAGTCCCTAGTAAGCCTCTTAACTAGCTTGTTGATTAATAGATGATTAGTTTCATAATCATGAACATTGGATGTTATTAATAACAAGATTATATCATTATATGAATGATGTAATGGACACACCCATTTAAGCGTAGCATAAGATCACGTCATTAAGTTATTTGCTATTAGCTTTAGTTACATAGTTACCTAGTCCTTATGACCATGAGATCATGTAAATCACTTATACCGGAAAGGTACTTTGATTACATCAAACGCCACTGCGTAAATGGGTGGTTATAAAGGTGGGATTAAGTATCCGGAAAGTATGAGTTGAGGCATATGGATCAATAGTGGGATTTGTCCATCCCGATGACGGATAGATATACTCTGGGCCCTCTCGGTGGAATGTCGTCTAATGTCTTGCAAGCATATGAATAAGTTCATAAGAGACTACATACCACGGTACGAGTAAAGAGTACTTGTCAGGAGACGAGGTTGAACAAGGTATAGTGTGATACCGATGATCAAACCTCGGACAAGTAAAATATCGCGTGACAAAGGGAATTGGTATTATATGTGAATGGTTCATTCGATCACTAAGTCATCGTTGAATATGTGGGAACCATTATGGATCTCCAGATCCCGCTATTGGTTATTGGTCGGAGTGTGTACTCAACCATGTCCGCATAGTTCACGAACCGTAGGGTGACACACTTAAAGTTGGATGTTGAAATGGTAGAACTTGAATATGGAATGGAGTTCGAATATTTGTTCGGAGTCCTGGATGAGATCCCGGACATCACGAGGAGTTCCGGAATGGTCCGGAGAATAAGATTCATATATAGGATGTCATTTTATGTGAATTAAAATGATTCGGAAGGTTCTATGGAAGGTTCTAGAAGGTTCTAGAAAAGTCCGGAAGAAACCACCAAGGAAGGTGGAGTCCACATGGGACTCCACCTCCATGGCCGGCCAACCCTAGTGGGGTGGAGTCCCAAGTGGACTCCCTCTTAGGCCTCGTTCGGCAGGGGTGGTTTGACCGGTTTTGTTGGGTGTGATCCCGGCCCACTTAGAATCCCGTGGAAACCACTGCTGGGCCGTTCGGTAGGCCGGTCTGAGGCGGGCTCAACCACGCTGACCCCCAGGAAACACGCCAACCCGACGTGGAATGAAAACGCTTGCCCCCCCCTCGCGTTTTGTTGCTGTTAACAACGCACGTAGCTTCCGCCCCGGTATTAGGACGTTGCATGGTTTTCACGGCCAGAAGGGCATGCTGATGTCAGCGCGACATCATGCTGACCCATCCATCAATTCATCTATCTCCATTTTGGTCAGCTGCGACACGCTATGCTTATGTTTTCCTCTTCCTACACACATGTTTACCGAACAACCATTTTTATGACAGGGTTTGTAGAGGATTAGGATCAAAGAGGATTGGAGCGGATTGGGTGGTGAAAGTGTTTTCACCCAAAACACTTGAGATAATACCCGAAAATACTCAATGCACCACGTCTGCCGAACAAGGCCTTAGGGGGCCGGCCACCCCCCCATATGGAAGGTGGAACTCCCACCTCTAGTGGGAGTCCTAGCTTGGGAAGGTTTCCCACCATATGGAAGGTTTTGGGTTCGGGTCTTATTCGGAGACTTGTAGTCCAACACTTGGGGCTTCCACCTATATAATGAGGGGCCAAGGGGAGGGGGCCGGCCACACCAAGACCACAACCTGGCCGCCCCCTATAGTGGCCGGCCACCCCCTCTCCCCAAACCCTAGCCGCCTCGCTCCTCCACCATATCCCGCACGCTTAGCGAAGCTCCGCCGGATTTCTCCACCGCCACCGACACAACGCCGTCGTGCTGTCGGATTCAGGAGGAGCTACTACTTCCGCTGCCCGCTGGAACGGGGAGGTGGACGTCGTCTTCATCAACAACCGAACGTGTGACCGAGTACGGAGGTGCTGCCCGTTCGTGGCGCCGTGATCAAGATCTTCTACGCGCTTTTGCAAGCGGCAAGTGATCGTCTACCGCAGCAACAAGAGCCTCATCTTGTAGGCTTTGGAATCTCTTCAAGGGTGAGACTCGATAATCCCCTCGTTGCTACCGTCTTCTAGATTGCATCTTGGCTTGGATTGCGTGTTCGCGGTAGGAAACTTTTTGTTTTCTATGCTACGTTATCCTACAGGAAGGGGTTCGGATGATAACCTGAAAGTGGACTTTTTAGGCATAGATGCATGCTGGATGGCGGTCTATGTACTTTGTCGTAATGCCCTGATTAAATCTCATAGTACTCATCATGATATTTGTATGTGCATTGTTATGCCTTCTTTATTTGTCAATTGCCCAACTGTAATTTGTTCACCCAACATGCTATTTATCTTATGGGTGAGACACCACTAGTGTACTGTGGACCCCGGTCCATTCTTTACATCTGAAATACAATCTACTGCAATTGTTCTTTACTGTTCTTCGCAAACAAACATCATCTTCCACTCGATACGTTTAATCCTTTGTTTTCAGCAAGCCGGTGAGATTGACAACCTCACTGTTACGTTGGGGCAAAGTATCTTGATTGTGTTGTGCAGGTTCCACGTTGGCACCGGTTTCACTGGTGTTGCGCCGCACTACATTCCTCCACCAACAACCTTCACGTGCTTCTTGGCTCCTACTGCTTCGATAACCTCGGTTTCTTTCTGAGGGAAAACTTGCTGCTGTACGCATCACACCTTCCTCTTGGGGTTCCCAACGGACGTGTGCTTCACACGTTATCAGTTTTCATAATCATTTCTTCAAAAGGTTGCTTTTATTCAGAAGAACTATGTCCGTCAGCCCTCACCGGTTTACTAGAACTTCATGGAGTTCCTTTCCGGCAGCGTTCGCAGTTCCAAAACCCGGAACAGGGAGTGACTGGTCACGATTCATTACACTCTGCAGAGGTGTGTTGCTTTACCCATAAGAGATCTTAACCTTGCTGCCAACCGAGCACGTTACCCGTTCACACTTCCTTTGGTGTGAGGCCCGGTATAAGGTCATAGCCAATCATATTCCACCGCTACCTCGCACACCCACCCTCTGTTGCATACCCCGACCCTGGGTCCTCGCCGGTCCTCTTATACACTTTAAGGATGGACCCCGACCACGACAACAGTTCTTGGCTCTTACCATAAACTCCTTCGCCGGTAGCTGCAACCCATCATAGATCGCAATAACCGTGGGGAACTTTTGGCTTCCTGATGCGCGTAGATGTACACGTCCGTTGGGAACCCCAAGAGGAAGGTATGATGCGCACAGTGGCAAGTTTTCCCTCAGAAAGAAACCAAGGTTTAATCGGACCAGTAGGAGTCAAGAAGCACGTTGAAGGTTGATGGTGGCGAAATGTGATGCGGCGCAACAACAGGGATTCCGGCGTCAACGTGGAACCTGCACAACAAAACCAAAGTACTTTGCCCCAACGAAACAGTGAGGTTGTCAATCTCACCGGCTTGCTGTAACAAAGGATTAACCGTATTGTGTGGAAGATGATTGTTTGCAAGAAAACAAGTAAAACAAGTATTGCGATAGATTGTATGCGATGTAAAGAATAGGACCGGGGTCCACAGCTCACTAGAGGTGTCTCTCCCATAAGATAAAAGCATGTTGGGTGAACAAATTACAGTCGGGCAATTGACAAATAGAAAAGGGCATAACAATGCATATACATGATATGATAAATATAGTGAGATTTAATCCGGGCATTACGACAAAGTACATAGACCGCCATCCAACCGCATCTATGCCTAAAAAGTCCACCTTCAGAGTTATCATCCGAACCCCATTCAGTATTAAGTTGCAAAGCAACGGACAATTGCATTAAGTATGGTGCGTAATGTAATCGACAACTACATCCTTAGACATAGAATCAATGTTTTATCCCTAGTGGCAACAAGCACATCACAACCTTAGAACTTTCTCGTCACCGTCCCAGGTGTCAATGAAGGCATGAACCCACTATCGAGCATAAATACTCCCTCTTGGAGTTAAGAGCAAAAACTTGGCCGAGCCTCTACTAATAACGGAGAGCATGCAAGATCATAAACAACACATAAACAATAGATTGATAATCACCATAACATAGTATTCTCTATCCATCGGATCCCGACAAACACAACATATAGTATTACAGATAGATGATCTTGATCATGTTAGGCAGCTCACAAGATCCAACAATGAAGCATAATTAGGAGAAGACGACCATCTAGCTACTGCTATGGACCCATAGTCCAGGGGTGAAATACTCACTCATCACTCCGGAGGCGATCATGGCGATGAAGAGTCCTCCGGGAGATGAATCCCCTCTCCGGCAGGGTGCCGGAGGCGATCTCCTGAATCCCCCAAGATGGGATTCGCGGCGGCGGCGTCTCTGGAAGGTTTTCCGTATCGTGGCTCTCGGTACTGGGGGTTTCGCGACGGAGGCTATAAGTAGGCGAAAGGGCAGAGTCGGAGGGCTGACGAGGGGCCCACACCATAGGGCGGCGCGGGCCCCCCTCTGGCCGCGCGGCCCTATGGTGGCGGCGCCTCGTCGCCCCACTTCGTATCCCTTTCGGTCTTCTGGAAGCTTCGTGGCAAAATAGGACCCCGGGCGTTGATTTCGTCCAATACCGAGAATATTTCGTTACTAGGATTTCTGAAACCAAAAATAGCGTAAAACAAAGAATCGGCTCTTCGGCATCTTGTTAATAGGTTAGTTCCAGAAAATGCGTAAATACGACATATAATGTGCATAAAACATGTAGGTATCATCAATAAAGTAGCATGGAACATAAGAAATTATCGATACATTGGAGACGTATCACTTCCCCAGCCTACCGCTTGCTCCTCGGGCGACAAGTGTCTACGGCAATGCCGTGGGGAACTTTTGGCTTCCTCAGCCTACCGCTTGCCCCCTTGGATTACAAGTGTCTACGGTAAAGCGCGTCCGTTGATGTACAAGAGGTGGAAATACGATTGACTATTTCGTCCCACTCCAGATCTTATGGTTAACACATGTATTACGGCACAAGAATCACTGGACGACATTTCTTGTTTAATCCTAGATGGATATAAACCCTTGCAATGGAACCTCCACCATATCAACACATACCATGGTTCCATTGCCCACCACTTAGTCATATTCATAGTTATGAAAATATTGGTTTTGCTTTTTATGCAATAGTGATAAACATAGTACTTTGCAAGTAATTTGGTAAAAATACTCAAATGATATGAGCAAGTGATGAACTTGCCTTTCTTGGCTGCAAGATTATGCAGACAAGGTCTTCGATACGCAATAACTCCAAATTCTGAAATAGCATCATCGTCCGGTAAGGACGATGTTTAAAAGATTGGCAAGGATGCAATAATGCATAGGTATGAGATGCAATCGCTCTAAGCGTGACCTAACCCCGATGATTTAGGATTAGTGAGTTGTAATGATTATTATTGGGTGTGTTGCACTTTTAAAGTGATTCACAAACAAGGTTCTTATTCAAGGTTGTGTTGTTTTAGAATCATAAGCAAGTGGTAAAATGCATAGTAACAATCATACACATCAAGGAATAGTAGTTGTATAATAAGTAAAGAGCAGTTGTCAATTTTAAGTCCTAGAGTGCATGGTTGATGATTACTTGTTATATATTTCAAAAGAATAACTTTTGAAGAACTTGTTCTTTAATAAAGAACAAGTATGATAATTAGGTTGGTGGGGTTCTATAGTTGACTATGGTTCCAAGTAGCTTCTGGAATAAGGATTAGATGGATCCCAACCATGTTGGTTTTATCATAAGCTAGAAGTTGTAAGGGTTGAGCTAAGCTTAAGCATCTTAAGCAATTAATTACAAAGGGGTGCTATCAAGATTGGTTATCCTTACTGGTGATAGCTGGCTATTGTCTATAGGTCCTTATAAGCAGGGTTGGTGATGATTCTCTGTTTACTTCAAAAGAATAACTTTTGAAGAACATACTTCTTAAGTAATAAGAAGTATTTCAATTAATTTTGAGGGTATCTAGAGTTTCCTATTGGATCTACTAAGTAAGGAATGGTGGTTTCCTAAATAGGAGGATTAATAATTATCTCACCCCAATAGGGTTTAGTGTGTATGGAATAGGATGCACAATATTGGCATGGTTGCTATTGGAGTTCCTCATAATGATGTGATTCTTAGCATTGATGAATAAGGATGATGGTTTTGGCATTAGAAACTAGGGTTTAGACTTGGTTGATCCTAATTTGATCATCTAGGTGGATAGGGATTCATATATGGAACACTAAATTATTGATAATAGAGCTCCTACATTATATGTGAACATGGCAAGTATTTAATTGCTAGTTATGGTTCTATGGATCAAAAGCAAAGTATCATTATCACATGTTCTAACCTAAGGTTTAGGTTTAGACACAATTTAGGGTTCATATTGGTTAATGAAGCTAGGGTTCCTATTTGGATTAGGGTTTTAGGAATCACATAAAATTAAGAGGTTATCACTTTGTTTATAATGGAACTAGGGTTTCCTAATTATCCTATAATTCTTGGATTAATAACTTCATTAATAAAGTTGAAGTTATTAATAACTTTGAAATAAAAATAATATTGGATTTGTCCTTTTATTATTTTTAAAGAATTCAATAATTAAGGTAATTATTAATTAGGGTTTAAATCCTTTCAATAAGGATTTAACAAAATAAATAAATAAAGAAAATTAGTTTTAATGTTTCTTTATTTATTTACTGGTTTTATATAATTTGGAGAATTTTTCCTAATTATTGAATTTTAATTCAATTAAGAATAAAAGGAAATGCTTAAATAACATTTATTAAATAATTAAATTTTTATTAAAAATAAAAATTTCATATTATATTTTTATTGGATAGATTTTATTTTTATAAGAATGGTGATATCTCATTTATATTTTTCTGAATTAAAGTGAATTTTCTATATTCAATTAAAGTTCCAGTAATTAGGGGATTTAAATTTAAATGGTTAAATACTAAAATTACCCAGCTAACTTACCCACACAGTCACTGACTGGTGGGGTTGTGTCCACGCTGGAGACCACGTGGTGCCACACTTCCTATACCACGAGACTCGGCGCGCCGAGGTGGACGTACTGGTACCAGCGCCGCCCCGAATTGGTCGCCGGAGCAAGCTCGACGGCGAGGCCGAGCGGCGGCGCTCGCAGGCTACCGGCGCGGGCACGATTGAGAGCGAAATTGAAGAAGATAGGGGGTGCTTGAGCACCAGTGGCTCACTGATGTCTACTCACGCTTCTTTTCCTGTAGACAGTGTTGGGCCTCCAAGAGCAGAGGTTTGTAGAACAGCAGCAAGTTTTCCCTTAAGTGGATCACCCAAGGTTTATCGAACTCAGGGAGGAAGAGGTCAAAGATATCCCTCTCAAGCAACCCCGCAATCACGATACAAGAAGTCTCTTGTGTCCCCAACACACCTAATACACTTGTCGGATGTATAGGTGCACTAGTTCGGCGAAGAGATAGTAAAACACAGGTGGTATAGATGGTGGTAATATTGCGGAAAGTAAAGATGCAGTAAAACAGTAAACAAGCAGCGCCAGAAAATAGCTTGCTGGTGTAGGAAGAAATTCTTTGTGGTGGAAACAAGGCCTAGGGATCATACTTTCACTAGTGGACACTCTCAACATTGATCACATAATAAATAAGTTCTCTTTCCTTGTGCTACTTGTTGGATGATGAACACCACTAATTGTGTAGGGCTACAAGAGCTCCCTCAAGCCGGAGTTAACAAGCGCTACAACATTCGATATTCATGTTTAAGTAACCTTAGAGCATAATAGATCTTTGCAAAATAGACCAAGTACTAACATAGCATGCACACTGTCACCATCACACTATGAAGGGGGAATAGACCACATCAATACTATCATAGCGATAATCAACTCCATAACCTACAAGAGATTATGATCATAATCTACGACAAGAACCACACGATGCACACACTGTCACCATTACACCATGCAGGAGGAATAGACTACTTTAATAACATCACATGAGTAGCAGATAGATAAATAGTGCTACAAAACACATTGCAATCATAAAGGGATATAAATAAGCACTTCACTATGCCATTCATAACAGTGAATAAGTATTCTATGAAATATAGCCTAAGAGACCCACACGGTGCACACACCGTCACCTTTACACACGTGGGACAAGGAGTCTCCGGAGATCACATAAGTAAAACCCACTTGACTAGCGTAATGACATCTAGATTACAAGCATCATCATATGAATCTCAATCATGTAAGGCAGCTCATGAGATTATTGTATTGAAGTACATAGGAGAGAGATGAACCACATAGCTACCGGTACAGCCCCGAGCCTCGATGGAGAACTACTCCCTCCTCATGGGAGACAAGAAGCGGTGATGAAGATGGCGGTGGAGATGGCAGCGGTGTCGATGGAGAAGCCTTCCGGGGGCACTTCCCCGTCCCGGCGGCGTGCCGGAACAGAGACTCCTGTCCCCCAGATCTTGGCTTCGCGATGGCGGCGGCTCTGGAAGGTTTCGCGTACCGTGGCTTATTCGTATCGGGGTTTTAGGTCAGGGAGCTTATATAGGCGAAAAGGCGGAGTCGGAAGGGCTACGGGGGGCCCACACACTAGGTGTTACCACCCGATTTTGGCCAAATCAGGAGATGGGCCGTAAGTGAAGATGGGTTTTGAAGGACGTACACGTGGAGCATCTTCAAAGCGGCCTTGCGCTAAGAGTTTGGGCTAAGTTGCCCGTGTATCTGTAATATAGTAGATCGCATTGTAATTTAGATTAAGAGATAGAGTTTGGCCCGTGCACGGTTAGGTGCACGCCTCAATTAGAAAGTCCCTTGGACTATAAATATGTATCTAGGGTTATCGGAAAAGGAGGACAATCATCGTTCAACCAACACAAATCAGGCGCATCGCCACCCCTTTCTTCGAGGGTTTCTCCCGGGTAAGCACCATGCTGCCTAGATCGCATCTAGCGATCTAGGCAGTATACGTTTATTCGTCAACCTTGTACTGCTCGTGCTGAAGCCTTGTTGATGACGAGCAGTACTATTTATCCTTAGGTGTTTAGGGGCTTGCATTGGTGCTTTCACGTGCATATCTGCGTGGCAATGCCGTCCCTCGACACCTAGCTGCCCTTACGTCTATCCAGACGTAAGGGCAGCATCCTGCTTGTTCGTGATTTAGTAGATCCGATCCGTTATAGTTGCTCCTTGCTCCGCAGGGATTAGTTTAATATCTGCATAGTTAGGCCTTATGCTGGGGTCGGAGGATCCGGTAGTGCGTTAGATGTTGTTCACCGTCCCTGCGAGGGATGTTCCGGGAATCAACGTTACGTTGGTTTTTAGGCCTCTCGTAGGGGTGGTTTGCATCATCTTCCGTAGCTGCTAGGCCCGATCGCACGTAGGACGTTCCGGTTATGCGGTGAAAACCCTAAACTGTCGTGGATCGTTTTAGCTTTGTCCTGATCAAGCAGGATCCCCATGCCATTGTAAATCCAACGTGAAACATGGGGCGATCGGCTCCTTGAGCCGATCCACAGGGAAACCTGAGAGCCGGTAGGGCTCGTATTTAATGTTTACGTGTCTACCATGCAGGAACAATCGAAGCACTCTAACACCTTCTTGATCGGGTCTAGGTCAGGTGGCACGCCCTAGCAACCGCCAGGACTTGGCTGGAATATTTGCGGGACGACGCGAGGTGCCAGGGTCCACTAAGCGGCCCTGGGAGCTTCCCGGCTCTTCGTGTTGCTTAGCCATTGCCCGTCGGTGGGTTTTGGAGGGTAACACATTCTGGCACGCCCGGTGGGACACCTTCTGCAACATCCACGTCAACATCGGCATCCGAGATGGCGGAGGAACAGATCACATACGAGGATCTTCCTCCTGATCATAAGAAGAAGTACGATGAGCCGAAGGCCATCGTTGAAGCCGAACTCATCGGCTCCTTTGAGAAGACCCGTTCGCACGGTATCAGGTTCAAAGGATTCACGCCACAAGGCGTCCTTGATGGGGTAGATCTGTCTCTCCCTTCAGATGAACGTACCAGAGCCCTGCGACAGGAATCAACTACGTGGTGGCCCATTCACTGCATCGGCATTCTGAGAGCCTGGTGAATTCTTTGGAGCGCGTTGCGTTCCGGGTGGTCCAAGAGATCATGGAGCGTCGGTACTCCCCTTCAGGACCTGCTCTAGGGACTCACCATGGAGAGGTGCAACTCCACACCAGGCCACCATTGTCGTACGCTATGGCAGCTCCACAGCAACAAGGTTCACCGGCATACGTTGTCTACAAGGTCGGAGGTGATCCGGGCGACTACCAGTTCTTATATGAGCCGCCCAAGGAGATCCCACACGGATACGTGTGCACGTTTGTGCCGGACTGCAACAACTGGACACAGGCGATCCAAGCTCCAGCAGGAGGGATTGCCGGAGCCGGAGCCATTGTTCCGGCGGGAGGAACGACTGCAGCAGCGGGGAGTTTGGGAGCGGAAGCTGAGAAACAGGCGTGGCTAGCCAAGTATACCACTGCACCAGTCCAGGAAAGCTCAGCTGCCACTACCTCCGTCGCAGATCAGATCAGCGCAGTCCTGAGAGATCAGTTCGGCATCTTGCCGAAGAAGAAGATAATCGGCTATTCCAAGCCGTACCCCAATGAATTCGACCTGATCCCACTACCACCTAAGTACCGGCTTCCGGACTTCAACAAATTCAGTGGGTCAGAAGGATCTAGCTCCATTGAGCACGTGAGCCGATACTTGGCCCAGCTGGGCATGGCTTCGGCATCGGATCAGCTACGGGTGAGGTGCTTCTCGCAATCCCTCACCGGTCCAGCTTTTGGATGGTACACCTCGCTACAGCCAAATTCAGTACAATCATGGAAGCAGCCGGAGGAACAGTTTCACACCCAATATCATTCAGAAGCTACTGAAGCTGGTATTGCCGAACTAGCACAGGTTCGGCAGAGACGAGGAGAGACAGTGGCTGAGTACATTCAGCGTTTCAGAACTGTCAAGAACCGATGCTATTCGATTCATTTAACTGAGAAAGAAGTAGTCGAGCTGGCCGTGGCAGGCCTTGCAGCGTCATTCAAAGATCTGACGTTCCAAGTGGAGTACAAATCGCTGGCGCACCTGGTCAGTCGACTGACCTTATATGAACAGCGCCATCCAGAACTGTACCAGGACAAGTTCAAGCGCGCGATAACCCTGGTCAATGCTGATGAGGATGAAGATTCTGCGGAAGATCGGGAAGTTGCGGTAGCCGAGTGGACTCGGACGCCGCACTCGTGTCCTGCAAATGGGTGAACCCGCCAGGGCCTCCAAGAGGGTTGGACTTTGATGTGAGCAAAACTGAACAGATCTTCGATCTGCTACTGAAAGAGAAACAGTTGAAGCTCCCTGAAGGCCACAAGATCCCTACGGCGCAAGAGATGAACAAAAGGCCATACTGCAAATGGCATCATACGTTCACGCACGCCACCAACGACTGCAAAGTGTTGCGCGCACAAATTCAGATGGCGATAGAATCAGGCCGATTAACCTTCGGACAGTTTGCCATGAAGGTAGACATGCGTCCGTTTCCAGACGTCAACATGGTGGACCTAAGCCACTCCGTAAGGGAACCTGGGTTCTCTTTTGATGTCAATATGGCAGGGTTTGTGATCCGCCATGGCAAAGATAAAGCCGAGAGCAGCCACTCTCGTGGCAAGGATAAAGAGGAGGCCGTTCCACGCGACCGGCCCCAAGATGATGATAGACGGTACCTAACCGAGGAGGAGGTGAGAAGCATACGGTATCAGCGCCCACTCTCCGTGCATCTCCTCAACAAATATGAGCAGCAGTACGACCGACGTCGGCGCTACGACGAAGACGATGGAAAATATCGTCGGTCTGATGCAGAAAGCAGGAGGTATCGTCAGCATGACACGAACAACGACGGGTACGAACGTCGCGCTAGAGGGAGGTCAAGGGAGCAAGGCGACATGGATAAGCACTGGGACTGTCCCTTCTTCAAACATTGCTGGGACTCAGGAATGAGCCGATTGCCAACAATCGAGAATTGCCCAGAATGCAAACAGCGAAGGGGAAGGACAAATGAAGTTTCAGTGTTCGAGCGCCTAGGACCTCTCCCACCTCATAAAAAGCGAGCTGAGTCATCTCAAGAAGAAGACTTCGAGGAGTCAGATGGAGAAGAAGATAGGTATCACCGACCAAGGTGGTGCCCTGATGGACTCAGCCATTCTCAGAAGCGTAGAGTGCAGCGGCTGCGAAACCTGGAAGAAGCCGAGGCACAGTACCTGTACACGTTGAGAAGAGCACGGCCCGATCTGGCCGTGAAAATCCAGCAAACATTGGAGACGAAGGCGCACCCACCAAAGAAAGTATGGCGCCCAAAACAGGCGAAAGCCGATGCACAGACATCGGCTGATGCCGATGCAGAGGCATCGGCTGATACAAACATGGTATCCGTGGTCCGGACGGAGTAGCAGGTCCAAGACATTGGACGTACGTGGCAAGGCCGATCCCTGAGATCGGCCCTCAAAAAATGGAAAGCAAAGGATCTTATCCCCAGCATGCCACGTAGCTACATTAGAAATCCAAGAGGTTGCAAACCATCGCCAAAGCATTGCAACGGAAAAGGAGGCCGATTCCCGCAATCGGCCAAAATTATCCTCAACATCCTTATGTCTGTGTTCAACATTGATCCAACTGATGCCTCAAGAGCCGATACCATCAATGACTTGACAGAATCGGCTCGGGGGGGCACATAGATGGATAAGACACGAGGATACGAAGCTGAGAATGCATGCCAAACACCCAGCAGAACAGCACAAAGATGGGGGCCGATACATAAACAAATCGGCCGCAAAAAATCGAAAATACAGAAATTTTTGAGCACAGCCGATGCACGGCCATCGACTCAAGGGATACGACTGGTACGACTGGTACAAGCAGAAGCCTAATGGAGCAGTCACCAAGGTACGTAGCGAGATTCTACTGAAGGAGTCCCTTAGTGGAATGGTTGGTGGCTCCATTGGCAAATCTTCAAGATCAGCAGCACCTGTGTAAGCAGGCAGATCAGGTTAGGATCATGAGAACAGCTGATGACCATTCAATTGGCTGTGGCGTTTCCTCCTGGGGCTTGGCCAAGGTGACGACTTCATCAAATATCTTCACCAGAAGCTGCATCAGTCTGCCCGAGGTAATGAGCCAATCTGAGCAGCAAGACGCAACAATGGGGTTGGGAAGAGTTCAAGGGCCACTACGTTTGAGGCTTCTTAGTTCAAGAGAGCTGCTGGTCCTTCCAGAGCCGTCCTAATGCATGGTCTCCTTGGGCGTAAGCTTTCCTTCCCTGTTTTGATGAAGAGCTGGAGTGGCTCGGAGGGCAGCTTGCCTTGAAGGCTCTCTGCTGTTGAAAGCCGATTTGGTCAGAATCGGCTGACGCTGCACTACAGTTGGGGAACCGATGATTGCCCATTCGGTGGATACACTTTTATCCTCGCCTTGACTGAGGCTCTACTGAAGGAGCCCCTCAATGGAATGGTTGTAGGCTTCGTTAGCAAACCTTCAAGACCGGCAGTGCTAGCAGAGGCGACAGACATGTGTTGGCGATATCGGTCGAGGCAAGTTTTCAGGGATCCCGGCCCTGACCAACCACAGTAGCAGCACGAGCATGCAGTTCAGGTTAAGGGTGAGCCCGACGAAGGGGCATGTCTTTTCTAAGACTAGGAGGATAGTCGATGATGAAGTAATCGGCTATGGCATTTTTTGCTTAAGGTTTGGTTAGGGTGGTGGCTTGGTCGGCGTTACTGTCAAAAGTTGTTGTGACCAAAGTGGGGAAGAGCATCAGGAAACATCCTCACCAGGAGCTGCATTAGTCTGCCAAAGGCGATGAGCCAGTCTGATCAGCAAGGCGCAAGACTTGAGCGGAAGAAGCTCGGGGGGCAGTTTGCCCTAAAGGATCTTTTGCTAAAGGAAGCCGATTTTTTCGGAGTCAGCTGGCTCTGCATCACAATTTGTCTGAGGAATGGTGTTGATGTCGCATCACAATTTGTTTGAGGAATGGTGTTGATGTCGCAAAAATATCAGTTTCCGCATACAAGTCAATTGAGCGACAAGCCCAGAGCTCTATTGTGGACGCCTGCCCGGAACCAGATTACCAGCCTGTCGGGTTGACTGGTAAGAGTCATGACCCTGTTTGAGGTGTCTCATGGTGCAAAGCCGATGCACAGCCATCGACTCTAGTACAAGTGCTCAAAGTCGCCTCGTTGCCAGTTTGGCAGTGCTGTCAGGAGGGAGTTGGTGTCCGAGATAACCTGTCGCTCACGGAGCTATGGGTGATCATCCGAAGTATCGGCTGACAATGGAAGAAAGGTGATCGGCTGGTTGGCCCTGCGTGATATCTCTTTCAGACGTGATCAAGCCCGGGATTGTTTGTCTAAATTACGGGTGCTCGTCACTGTTTTCACCTCGGCTGAGGCTCGGGGGGGGGCAGCTGGCCTCGTGGACGCCCTGTTCTTAGAAGCCGATTGGAGAGTCACCGGCTGATCCCACAAACATTGATTTACCGAGCATTGAACAAATTCACGATCACTCCGATGTCAAAAAGATGAAGAGTGGATCATGGGGGGATCGATTCATGGAGATCAGCTTATTAAGCACCGATCGAGTTGACAATCGGCTAAGTTAGCATAAAAAAGAATCGGTAAAATCAAATTGGAGGAATTCTTCCTTGATAAACCAGATTTCTTACAAAAGGAGAGCCGATTACTTAAGAAAGGGGGAGCAAAAGAAGGGTCTGTTGACCAATCTACTACTGCTAGGCCTACACTAGTAGATCCTAGTCTACGGGCCGTCACTGCCCTCATCATCATCATCTTCGGAGCTCCCATCGGCGCTGCTGCCGACGGGCTCCTCGTCGCTGCTCCCGAAGCCCTCTGCTGGAGCTTCATCCTCTTCTTCATCATCGCTGTCGTCGTCGTCCCACCACATACGGAGGCGTTTCGCTGGTGGGTAACCCTCGAGGGAGTCGTCGTCTTCTTCCTCTTCTTCTTCCTCCTCGTCGGAGGAAAAGCTTCCCTCCCAGGGGAAGAGGTCGTCCTCGCTTGTTGCCTCCAGCTCCCCGTCAACGAGGAACTGAAGGTCTTCTTCCCCGTCGGTGAGGGGTTCGTCGTCTTCCGATTCGTTGGAGGAGTCCCAGTCCCGCGCGTCCCAATGCTCTGGGGCGCGGGCCTCGTAGATGGCCATCAGATTGACCTCCTGCTCGAGCTCGCTGGAGGAGGAGGACTGTAGAGACAGGCCAGAGGAGACGGAGGAGGAGGAAGAATCCATGGGGGCTAAGGAGGGTTTTTTGGGGTTGCCGATGGCTACTGTGGAGCAGGGGGATGAAGAAGGGAACTACAGGAAGTGGCCAAATAAAAAGGGAAATATAGCGATTTAATGCCTAAGCAGTTCCCAAGGACATGGTGCCAGAACCGTCAAGTCGTGCAGGGGAGTTGAGAAGGCAAGACGTCATCATGAAGAAAACTGCGACGGTTCTGCCACGACATGACCCTTCGAAGGAGACAGATGGTTTTGCAATTATCATTATCAAAACCAGGGGGCATGTGTTACCACCCGATTTTGGCCAAATCAGGAGATGGGCCGTAAGTGAAGATGGGCTTTGAAGGACGTACACGTGGAGCATCTTCAAAGCGGCCTTGCGCTAAGACTTTGGGCTAAGTTGCCCGTGTATCTGTAATATAGTAGATCACATTGTAATTTAGATTAAGAGATAGAGTTTGGCCCGTGCACGGTTAGGTGCACGCCTCAATTAGAAAGTCCCTTGGACTATAAATATGTATCTAGGGTTATCGGAGAAGGAGGACAATCATCGTTCAACCAACACAAATCAGGCGCATCGCCACCCCTTTCTTCGAGGGTTTCTCCCGGGTAAGCACCATGCTGCCTAGATCGCATCTAGCGATCTAGGCAAGTATACGTTTATTCGTCAACCTTGTACTGCTCGTGCTCGAAGCCTTGTTGATGACGAGCAGTACTATTTATCCTTAGGTGTTTAGGGGCTTGCATTGGTGCTTTCACGTGCATATCTGCGTGGCAATGCCGTCCCTCGACACCTAGCTGCCCTTACGTCTATCCAGACGTAAGGGCAGCATCCTGCTTGTTCGTGATTTAGTAGATCCGATCCGTTATAGTTGCTCCTTGCTCCGCAGGGATTAGTTTAATATCTCGCATAGTTAGGCCTTATGTCTGGGGTCGGAGGATCCGGTAGTGCGTTAGATGTTGTTCACCGTCCCTGCGAGGGATGTTCCGGGAATCAACGTTACGTTGGTTTTTAGGCCTCTTGTAGGGGTGGTTTGCATCATCTTCCGTAGCTGCTAGGCCCGATCGCACGTAGGACGTTCCGGTTATGCGGTGAAAACCCTAAACTGTCGTGGATCGTTTTAGCTTTGTCCTGATCAAGCAGGATCCCCATGCCATTGTAAATCCAACGTGAAACATGGGGCGATCGGCTCCTTGAGCCGATCCACGTGGAAACCTGAGAGCCGATAGGGCTCGTATTTAATGTTTACGTGTCTACCATGCAGGAACAATCGAAGCACTCTAACACCTTCCTGATCGGGTCTAGGTCAGGTGGCACGCCCTAGCAACCGCCAGGACGTGGCTGGAATATTTGCGGGACGACGCGAGGTGCCAGGGTCCACTAAGCGGCCCTGGGAGCTTCCCGGCTCTTCGTGTTGCTTAGCCATTGCCCGTCGGTGGGTTTTGGAGGATAACACTAGGCCGGCGCGCCCCCCCTCTGGCCGCGCCGCCTTAGTGTGTGGGGCCCCTGTGGCCCCCCTCTGGTCCCTCTCAGGTGTTCTGGAGGCTTCCGGTGAAAATAGGGTACTGGGCGTTGATTTCGTCCGATTCCGAGAATATTTCCTTACTAGGATTTCTGAAACCAAAAACAGCGAGAAAACGAGAACCGGCACTTCGGCATCTCGTCAATAGGTTAGTTCCGTAAAACGCATCAAAACGATATAAAGTGTGAACAAAACATGTTGGTATTGTCATAAAACAAGCATGGAACATCAGAAATTATAGATACGTTGGAGACGTATCAGCATCCCCAAGCTTAGTTCCTACTCGTCCTCGAGTAGGTAAACGATAACACAAATAATTTCTGAGGTGACATGCTACCATCATAATCTTGATCAACATTATTGTAAAGCATATGACATGAATGGAGTGATTCAAAGCAATATCTATAGTTTGCTAACAAATAGATGACATATAGCAAAACCTTTCATGAATAATACTTTCAAGACAAGCATCAAAAAGTCTTGCATAAGAGTTAACTCATAAAGCAATAAATTCAAAGTAAAGGCATCGAAGCAACACAAAGGAAGATATAAGTTTCAGCGGTTGCTTTCAACTTTCAACATGCATATCTCATGGATAATTGTCAACACAGAGTAATATGATGAATGCAAATAAGCAAGTATGTAAGAATCAATGCACAGTTGACACAAGTGTTTGCTTCTAAGATGGAAGGAAATGGGTAAACTGACTCAACATAAAGTAAAAGATAGGCCCTTCGCAGAGGGAAGCAGGGATTAAATCATGTGCTAGAGCTTTTCAAGTTTTGAAATCATATAGAGAGCATAAAAGTAAAATTTTGAGAGGTGTTTGTTGTTGTCAACGAATGGTAATGGGTACTCTAACTACCTTATCAACTAGACTTTCAAGAGCGGCTCCCATGAAGGACGTTATCTCTACCAGCAAGGTAGATCATCCCTCTTCTCTTTTGTTTACACATGTACTTTAGTTTTGTTTATTAGATGACACTCCCCCCAACCTTTGCTTACACAATCCATGGCTAACCGAATCCTCGGGTGCCTTCCAACATTCACATACCATGGAGGAGTGTCTATTTGCAAATTTAAGTTGCTTACTGATAGATCTGAGCAAAACATGTGAAGAGAATTATTAATGCAAGTTAATTAATTGGGGCTAGGAACCCCATTGCTAGCTCTTTTTGCAAAATTATTGGATAAGCGGATGAAGCCACTAGTCCATTGTGAAAGTCTGTCAGAAGTAAATGACAAGATCGAAAGATAAAACACCACATACTTCCTCATGAGCTATAAAACATTGACACAAATAAGAGATAATAGCTTTTGAATTGTTTGAAGGTAGCACATGAAGTATTTACTTGGAATGGCAGGAAATACCACATAGTAGGTAGATATGGTGGACACAAATGGCATGGGTTTTGGCTCAAGGTTTTGGATGCACGAGAAGCATTTCCTCTCAGTACAAGGCTTAGGCTAGCAAGGTTGTTTGAAGCAAACACAAGTATGAACCGGTACAACAAAACTTACATAAGAACATATTGCAAGCATTATAAGACTCTACACTGTCTTCCTTGTTGCTCAAACACTTTTACCAGAAAATATCTAGACCTTAGAGAGACCAATCATGCAAACCAAATTTCAACAAGCTCTACAGTAGTTCTTCACTACTAGATTTAAACTACATGATGCAAGAGATTAAACATGATATATGAGAGCTCAAAACAATTGCCAAGTATCAAATTATCCAAGACCATATGAAGCATTTTCTCATTCCAACAAAATATCAACAAGTGAAGCGATCAACTTTCGCCCTTGAACATTAAAAGCTAAGAACACATGTGTTCATATGAACCAGCGGAGCGTGTCTCTCTCCCACACAAGGATGAACTTATTCAGAGAACTAAGATAACAAAACAAAAATAAAAGCACACACAGACGCTCCAAGTAAAGTACATAAGATGTGACGGAATAAAAATATAGTTTCACTAGAAGAAACCTGATAAGTTGTCGATGAAGAAGGGGATGCCTTGGGCATCCCCAAGCTTAGATGCTTGAGTCTTCTTAAAATATGCAGGGATGAACCACGGGGGCATCCCAAGCTTAGACCTTTCACTCTTCTCGATCACATTATATCACCCTCTTCTATTGACCCTTGAAAACTTCTGCCACACCAAACTTCGAGCAAACTCATTAGAGGGTTAGTGCACAATCAAAAATTCACATGTTCAGAGGTTACAAAATCATTCTTAACACTTCTGGACATTGCACAAAACTTTGGAAAGTTAATGGAACAAAGAAACTCATTCAAGTTAACAAAAGCGGCAATGCGAAATAAAAGGCAGAATCTGTCAAAAACAGAACAGTCCGTAAAGACGAACCTGGAAGGGGCACTTAACTTGCTCAAACGGAAAAACTCAAAACTAATGAAAGTTGCGTACATATCTGAGGATCACACACGTAAATTTGCAGATTTCTTTGATTTTTTTACAGAGACTTCTGCTCAAATTCGTGACAGACAGCAAATCTGTTTCTGCGCAGCAATCCAAATCTAGCATCAACTTTACCATAGAGACTTTACTTGGCACAAAAACATGATAAGGAGAGGTTGCTACAGTAGTAAACAACTTCCAAGACTCAACAAAACAAAAATTGCTGTAGTAAAATAAACACATGGGTTATCTCCCAAGAAGTTCTTTCTTTATAGCCATTAAGATGGGCTCAGCAGTTTTAATGATGCACTCGCAAGAAATAGTATTTGAAGTAAAAGAGAGCATCAAGAGGCAAATTCAAAACACATTTAAGTCTAACATGCTTCCTATGCATAGGAATGTTGTAAATAAACAAGTTCATGAAGAGTATAGTGGCAAGCATAGGAAGACAAAACAAGTGTAGCTTCAAAAATTTCAGCACATAGAGAGGTGTTTTAGTAACATGAAAATTTCTACAACCATATTTTCCTCTCTCATAATAACTTTCAGTAGCATCATGAGCAAACTCAACAATATAACTATCACATAAAGCATTCTTATCATGAGTCTCATGCATAAAATTATCACTCTCCACATAAGCATAATCAATTTTATTAGTTGTAGTGGGAGCAAATTCAACAAAGTAGCTATCATTATTATTCTCATCATCAAATATAGGAGGCAAAGTATCATCAAAGAAAATTTTCTCCTCAATACTTGGGGGACTAAAAATATCATTATTCAACGCGTTCATACTAATATCATTGTTACCAGCATGCAAATAAGATTCCATAGGTTTTTTAATTTTCGCAGCAAACAATCCATGTCTTAACTCAGGAAATAGAATAAGAAGCTCATTGTTACTTTCCATTATGCCTAACTAGTGTAAACAAGAAACCAAAAGATGCAATTGCAGGATCTAAAGGAAATAGCTTCGAGTACTTACAACGGCGCCGGAAAATAGCTTAGTAGCCGAGATCCGGAGTGTGAGTACCTTTTACCTTTCCTCCCGGCAACGGCGCCGTGAAAATAGCTTGATGTCTACTCACGCTTCTTTTCCCGTAGACGGTGTTGGGCCTCCAAGAGCAGAAGTTTGTAGAACAGCAGCAAGTTTTCCCTTAAGTGGATCACCCAAGGTTTATCGAACTCGGGGAGGAAGAGGTCAAAGATATCCCTCTCAAGCAACCCCGCAATCACGATACAAGAAGTCTCTTGTGTCCCCAACACACCTAATACACTTGTCAGATGTATAGGTGCACTAGTTCGGCGAAGAGATAGTAAAACACAGGTGGTATAGATGGTGGTAATATTGCAGAAAGTAAAGATGCAGTAAAACAGTAAACAAGCGGCGCCAGAAAATAGCTTGCTGGTGTAGGAAGCAATTCTTTGTGGTGGAAACAAGGCCTAGGGATCATACTTTCACTAGTGGACACTCTCAACATTGATCACATAATAAATAAGTTCTCTTTCCTTGTGCTACATATACTATTGTTGGATGATGAACACCACTAATTGTGTAGGGCTACAAGAGCTCCCTCAAGCTGGAGTTAACAAGCGCCACAACATTCGATATTCATGTTTAAGTAACCTTAGAGCATAATAGATCTTTGCAAAATAGACCAAGTACTAACATAGCATGCACACTGTCACCATCACACTATGAAGGGGGAATAGATCACATCAATACTATCATAGCGATAATCAACTCCATAACCTACAAGAGATTATGATCATAATCTACGACAAGAACCACACGATGCACACACTGTCAACATTACACCATGCAGGAGGAATAGACTACTTTAATAACATCACATGAGTAGCACATAGATAAATAGTGATACAAAACACATTGCAATCATAAAGCGATATAAATAAGCACTTCACTATGCCATTCATAACAGTGAATAAGTATTCTGTGAAATATAGCCTAAGAGACCCACACGGTGCACACACTGTCACCTTTACACACGTGGGACAAAGGAGTCTCCGGAGATCACATAAGTAAAACCCACTTGACTAGCATAATGACATCTAGATTACAAGCATCATCATATGAATCTCAATCATGTAAGGCAGCTCATGAGATTATTGTATTGAAGTACATAGGAGAGAGATGAACCACATAGCTACCGGTACAGCCCCGAGCCTCGATGGAGAACTACTCTCTCCTCATGGGAGACAGCAGCGGTGATGAAGATGGCGGTGGAGATGGCAGCGGTGTCGATGGAGAAGCCTTCCGGGGGCACTTCCCCGTCCCGGCGGCGTGCCGGAACAGAGACTCCTGTCCCCCAGATCTTGGCTTCACGATGGCGGCGGCTCTGGAAGGTTTCGCGTACCGTGGCTTATTCGTATCGGGGTTTTAGGTCAGGGAGCTTATATAGGCGAAAAGGCGGAGTCGGAAGGGCTACGGGGGGCCCACACACTAGGCCGGCGCCCCCCCCCCTCTGGCCGCGCCGCCTTAGTGTGTGGGGCCCCTGTGGCCCCCTCTGGTCCCTCACGGGTGTTCTGGAGGCTTCCGGTGAAAATAGGGTACTGGGCGTTGATTTCGTCCGATTCCGAGAATATTTCCTTACTAGGATTTCTAAAACCAAAAACAGCAGAAAACAGGAACTGGCACTTCGGCATCTCGTCAATAGGTTAGTTCCGGAAAACGCATCAAAACGATATAAAGTGTGAACAAAACATGTAGGTATTGTCATAAAACAAGCATGGAACATCAGAAATTATAGATACGTTGGAGATGTATCACTCACCATGGGTACGATGCCATGACGGCGAGGCCAGAGGCGGTCGGGTTCGCCGGAATTGGCATCTCCGGCCGTCGGAAGCGACGAGCTCGGTGGGGATGCTGCAGGAGGCTTCGGCTCGATTTCTTGCGTGGGTTGAGCAAGAAGAGCACGGCGGTGACGACGGTGGTCACGGCTTGGCTAGGGGAGGTCCCTACCGGCGGTGATAGTCAGAGTCCGGTGTGCTAGGGTTTGATGAATTGGGGAAAAGAGAAGAACACGAGCGATGGAGGCTTCGGCCGTGTCTTTATAGCGTCGAGGGCGGTCGTCAACGGTCGTGCGGTCCACAATGGCGGCCGGGACGTGGAGCTCGTCGGCGCCGTGGCACCCTCCCATGCTCCCAGAGACGAAGACAAAGACGTCGAGCTCCTCTTCAGTCGTATCCAGCGAAACGGTAAGTGGGCTAGGCTGGGCTGCTGCTGGGCTGCGTTGCTGGGCTCGATTGCTGGGCTGCTTCGGCTGGTAAGGTCCAGGTAAGGTTTTCTCTCCTTTTCCATTTTCTGTTTTATATTTTCCGTTTTTAATATCATTTGTTGAATTCAAATTTTAATTCAATTCTACTTTGCAGGAGTTACTACCTATTTAAGTAGGACTTAATAGAAATGGTAATTACATGGTCTTGTTGTTCTAAATAAATATTTAACATTTTAAATTATATTGCAATTTTTATTAAGCATGATTTTATGCACTCATTTAATTTCTTTTTCTGGTGGAATCAAATCTGTTTTTAATTATTTGAGTTGATAATTTCTACTCCAAGTGTATTAGAAAGAATTATTTGGACTTGTCCTCTTATTTGATAATTTGATTACTTGCATAATATTTTATGTGAGCATCTTTTTGTTAAGGCCTTGTAAGCCTTATTATAATCCTATTTCAAAGTTAGCACTAGTGTTATATTTTAATAACACCTTGAAATACCTAAGGTAGATACTATTCTCATTATGGGTTGGTCTTAATTATAAAGATAAGTGGTTGATCACCACTTATGGGTTTTAATTATAAAATATAGCACAAGGGTTTCTTATGTTCATGAATTGAAGCATAAGATATGAATGAGGATGCAATTCTGGTTATAGAGATGAGATGCCACCATATTGCATTGGCTAGGTTTACTCTCCCCAATGCATGATAAAATGGTTACTTGCTTAATATTTCATGTGCTCCTTTAGTTACTAAGGACTTAAGAATTGGTTTCATCTAATTCCAAAGGACTTCTATTATTATCCTAATCCATCATTAAAGTAATTAAAGTGGCTATGGTTCTTTTTTATAGTTAACTTTGGTTATAATGATGAATGGTTTCTCACCAAATAAAGTATAGAGTTTGACTCTAAGGTTTTCTTATGTTCTTTAATTGAAGGATAAGTGGAATATACATGTGGTAGGATTCTACTTATGATCACCAAGTGAATCACAAGTTAAGGTTAGGATATAAGCCTATGGCTGCTTACTAGTTACCTCCCTATGATTTCATGTGGTGAATAACATCTACTAATCCTATTAGGATTTACTTATCCACACCTACCTCAAGAGCATGATCATGGTTTAATCATGATCAACTTGTACTTAATATTTTCTATCTCAGATTCTAAGGGTTTATGATCATTACTCAATTTATAATGATCAAGGTTTGGCTTCCTAAGCTATATCTCATGGAATGGGTTCTCATTTCTATGAGCAAGCATTGTCTTGATCAACTAAGGTATGGCACTTCTATTTTACTTTCTAGGATGGGCCTGCTATGGTTGCTTCAATAGTTTATATCCCAGGAGAATGCCTGAGATATCCACTTAGAGTTCTCGCTCAAGGAATGATGGTTTCATCATCTGGATATATGGATATTTCTCTCCCTCAAATCCAAGTGTTGCCTCAACTAACTTGAGTGTAACACCATAACTTGAGTTCTCTCATATAAGACTGGTTTATTCTAAGGTTTATGGTGTACTCACAAGATCTCTTTAGGGATCTAGGCTAAGACTCCACTTGGCTATCTTGGTTGGATTAATATCCTCCTTACTTTATCAATCCATGGATATGGTATTATTCCATGTGATAATAGGTTATCTCACCACTCCATGGTGAAATGGTTTATAACCTAATACTTTAGTTCAATGGTTGTCCTTTATTCTTAAATAGGTAAAGCTAGGATTGCTATGAGTGGTCTCTCTCATTTGGGAAGGACTTCAATACTAAGGTTAGGCTCCATAGAGGTTGATGTGATCATCAATATCTATGTTTAACATAATTGGGTTCTCTCTCTAGGTAATGTCTTAAATAATATCCTAGGGTTTCTCTTAAAGATGATTTGAATACATGGATGCATATCCAAGGTTTAGCTCAAAGCTTGCCATTGCTTCTCTAATAATTAACATAGAACTCTCACCACTCTAGGTTTGATGTATAATAACTTGGAATGAAGAAGAATATATATTTCTAGAGTTGATCTCCTTGTCATGATTCCAAGAATGAAGTAAAATGAATACCATGGGATTCATGGTAGGTTCTTGGATTAGTTCAAAACATAGAAAAGATAGATGAAGAATAGTTCCCCATTTTATTGTTACTTGATTTGTAATTAAATATATGTTCATATGTTATGACAAGGATTACCATATTATAATCTTTTCTAAGATCAAGCAATTGATCATTGATTAATGTGTTGTTGTGTTAGTTTTATTTCCATTTGATCTAACCCCTTAGATCAAATCATCTCTACCCAAAACAAGGTTTTATCAAAGGTCACATTGAGGTTTATAGCACTTGACTTGATGAGCTACTTCAATTCCACAAAGGTCAAGTGAAACTTCGATTCATTGTGATCTGTTTTACTTTAAAGCGCGAAAATTCCCCGGATTTTCTATGCATGAATGCAATGCACACATCTGTTTCCTCTATTTTTGTAACCCCAAATCCTGGGATATTACAGTCTCTACCCGTTAAACTAAACTTCGTCCTCGAAGTTTGAACTCTCTCACGTTTCGGAGTGTGGATCTGACTTGTGCAGACTACAAATTTTCTCGAACTCCGTGATGATCTCTCTTGATATAATTGTATATATCCCTTGCCCAGATTCTTCCTGGAATCCATGAGTGTGTATTTCTGAACCATGGCTTCTTACGTCAATTCCATGATTTCTTTCAATACTATAATCTTGTTTCCTTTCTTATTGAATATTCAATGATTGAGACTTCATCTGATGCTGCTAGTCTTAACGGAAGACTAGTTTGATAACATACTCCTAATTGGTAAACAGGTCTTTGTTTTCCCTTACTACCAAAACTGCAATAATGGTACTTGGTAAGGTACTTACCATGGAAATGGTCTTGATGGTTTATTTCCCTAAGAATGGATTAGACTCATTTAGTCTATCCGATCATGGATTATAGTTGATACCTATAACAATTTTGGTTCTTTAAGTTCCATGAAAGGAATCTTTTGAATAGTCTTTGGTTCTGGTATGGTCAAACTCTTTCAGTCTTTGGTCATCTTGAGCTTTATTGGGCCTACGGTATTTTCTTCATCCAACTTCTTTATGCTTGACTTACTTGAGCTTTCATACTTCTGAGTAAATACTACTCACTTTCTCAAGTTATAGTCTACTTCTTACTTCCTCGAGGTATAAACCTCGGCTTCTGGTCTGACATCCTTCTGAAAGTAGTGTTCAACAACCTTATGAAAATAAGATTGAACTTCCTCTCCGTTCAGACCTTCTTCTTCTATCTGGCTCAAAGTATTGAGTCATTGTACATCAAACTCAATCTTTACTCTACCCCTTTGAGTTTTCTTATGATTTTCAACTCCTTTTTCTTCCAACCATTGGACTTATGGTAAGAATATTGGTCTAGGTCTAGTTTCTAGGTTGTACTCTTCTAAGGTCTTGCGAAGAATATCTGTGGTGTATCCACTCAATTGTGGACATCCAATGTGAATCCTTCGACTAAATGATTATAGGTCATAGTTATTTGGCTGACAAAATTTTATTTGTTCACTACTTCTTGGTACGAATAATCCAATTATGGACTACTTGATACCAATTGTGGCTATTTGTTATCTAAAAGTGTACTCTATTATAGGTCTTAACCAATTGGTCGGGACATCTTCTACTTTATCTCGCAATATTGATCCTATACCAACTGTGATCTTCTGATACCAACTGTGTCTTCTTATATCTGCTATCGTTTCATAGGTCATCTTCCTTTTTTGAGGATTTATTTTTGCAAGAAAATCACTAGCTGACACTATGAATATAGTATCCTAAGTGATTTCCCATGCATTCCCTCTTCTGTATTGACTATGGATCCACTTCAGCTTCACCATAATCATCATATTTCTCACCTTCATGCTTCTTATGTACTAAAGTACTCCTCTGTTGAGGTTAAGCATGAGTTTTGGTTGGTACCTCTTTCTGAACTTTGTGGTTGCTTCCCACAACTTTGTTTCCTTTTTCTGATGAACCTTCATCTTGTCTTCAGAATCTTCCAGAATTCGTCACTTTCTCACACGTTTACCATTACCCTCTAGATCTATAACATCAAGTAAGAACTTGATATTGCAACATGCATTTGCATATCAAAGTCAAACTTCATGTATGGATCTAGTCAATCAATGAAAATCCAATAAAATCCAAGAAGATTCAGCTTTGTGCATATAATACACACCATCATAAGCCTGGATATAATAGTTGAGTAAGACATCTCTAAACATCAGGCTCTGATGTGTAGTGTATAACACCACATAAGATAGGTTTGTATCGTGATACTTAGCACGAATATGTGGATTTCTACTATTTGTCTCAACATTTATCTTAATTGCACATTTGCAATGAGATAAACTTGAAACAAAGTGGTCTGGAATAGTTGAAGTTAACCTAGTTTTCTTTGGAAGTACTAACAAAATAGTATACCATATATACGTGCTATTGAGGACTACTTCCTATGATACATTTAGTTCTAACATGTCTACACTGAATACCTATTTATTAGGATATAGCTCCTATACTTCCAAGTGTTTCTATCATAAGACTATGGTCATGATGTGCTTGGCACATTTCCCATGGTTTTGAAACACAATCTTACACTACTGTTGAACAACTGACTTATTATTGTACTCCACCTAAATATTTATTATGTTGTACTTCATCACATAATGATTCTCAGGTGAATCTTATTTGATTACTATCTTTACCATGTAGATAGACATATTTTATTCCTATCACTCTTCCTTACCTTCCATGATTGACTCATCATGGTCTAAACTACCTCATATAACTTATATTCATCCCTTATTATTAGTTGTTTTACAAGTTTGCATAATTTACTTACTCATTACTTGTATTAGTTTACACCTTCTAGTAGGATATCTTCTTATAATCAGATCTTCATCACTTGGTATTACTCTTATTACAAGTCTGGATAATTCTTACTTAACCATAACATGTGTTGGTATACATCTTCCAATAGGATATCTTCCTTATGGTTGTATCCTCTCTTTGGACTACCATGTATTGTATACCAACTATGATCTACTCATCTATAGTTTTAAGGACTTAATGATGTGCTACATGTTTAGGATTAGCAAACTAACTTGACTTAGGAAAGTAGGTAAAAAGGTTGACTCAAGTGTGTCAGGATTATTCTCAAGTGAATATCCATCTCAAGTCAGAAGAATATTTGGTTTAGCTAAGACAACTTCCTATAGACACTACCAAACCTATAGGTCTCCTTTAAAGGGTTTTTAATCCTAGGGTCAAAGCATTTGCTCTGATACCAACTGCGGTGACCCGGCATACCACTGCATGGTGTAGTATGCAAGTCTGATATAACACCAATGAAACACCATTCCACTAGTATTATATCGCTCAGAGTGGTACAATAGAAACATATGTGGGTCCAAGGCATGTCTATAGAATTACACACAGACTCTATTACATAAGATCATCACAGCCTCCTACTTTACAATGAGGTAAAACTGCAAATAAACTTCAGAAAAACGACTCGTAGTCTAATCCTATCACGAACTCTACTGGTAGAGTATTTAACTAGCTATAGAGGCTATGCATAGATTCTAGCTAAATAGGAGCTAAGTTTAGGAAGCTAGTTCCTTTCTATTGCTAATCTAGGTTTTCTCTTTGTTGGATGTGGTATCTGACTCCTCTGACAGGGTTATGTCTCTTGAAGTAGTTGTTGACTCCTCGATCTTCGAGTTGCACGGTAGATCCTCCTTCGATGCCTCCATATCTAAGCAGGGGATTTAAGAGTGGGATGAGTACGAGCGTACTCAACAAGTTCATTATAGGAAAGAGGTGTTTAATGCACTAGCTATGACATTAGACCAGAAAGTCTAATACCGATGCAGGTTTTCATAATCATTTCTTCAAAAGGTTGCTTTTATTCAGAAGAACTGTGTCCGTCAGCCTTCACCGGTTTACTAGGACTTCATGGAGTTCCTTTCCGGCAGCGTTCGCAGTTCCAAAACCCGGAACAAGGAGTGACTGGTCACGATTCATTACACTCTGCAGAGGTGTGTTGCTTTACCCATAAGAGATCTTAACCTTGGTGCCAACCGAGCACGTTACCCGTTCACACTTCCTTTGGTGTGAGGCCCGGTATAAGGTCATAGCCAATCATATTCCTCCGCTACCTCGCGCACCCACCCTTTGTTGCATACCCCGACCCTGGGTCCTCGCCGGTCCTCTTATACCAATTAAGGATGGACCCCGACCACGACAACAGTTCTGGGCTCTTACCATAAACTCCTTCGCCGGTAGCTGCAACCCATCATAGACCGCAATAACCGTGGGGAACTTTTGGCTTCCCCAGCTGACGTGGGCATTACCCTTCGGGTAACCAATATTTCTCTAGCCTATACGGTCCAGATGGAGGCCCATGAAGGTAGCCGAAGGGAAGGTGGGCCACTAGGACGGTGCGGCGGAAGATTACTTGAAGTACAAGACACGGAAGAAGCCGAACAAGGAAAGATTAGAGATAGATCTACTGTAAACCAACTCGTACTCGATTAGACCTCTCGGGACCTGGCCACCTATATAAAGGCCAGGAGAGGGGCTATCGAGGGACACAACCAATCTTAGCGATCTTAGCCAACATAAACTTAGAACTAGGTTACCCTAGCAATTAGCTATCTCGACGAGATCACTGCCGAACTATTCGGCACCCCATTGTAACCCGTTTGCATCATAATCAAGAACAGACAGGCAGGACGTAAGGGTTTTACCTCATCGAGGGCCCCGAACCTGGGTAAATCGCTCTCCCCGCTTGTCTGTGAACCGATGTCTCGTGTCGGCTTGCAGGATTCCATCAACCCTAAGCCCCTATCGGAGGGCATTGCCGAGGAGCACCCTCGACAATTGGCGCCGTCTCGTGGGAACCTCGCTGGCGCAAGATCAGTCATCGGCAGATCCGATCATGTCATCGACATCTTCATCGGCACCGCCATCACCAACTCTGGGAGGTCCGGTCCGATTCGGATCCTACGAGTTCACTCCGCATAGCGATTCTTCTCGCTCAAACTTCTCAGATCTACAAGGAAACATGGAGATGACCATCGGCAGCGTCCACTACAACGTCAACGCGGAGGGAATTCTCCAGCTACTGGAATCGCCTACCTCTGGATCAACGAGTCCTAGCGCGTTATCATCACTCGATTTGTTGGCTGGCCTGACAGAATCGATGAGTTCGCCCGCGCCTTCGACTCCCCGTTCAGCGTCCTCAATGTCAGTAGGATCCGACGAACCCACATCCACTACAAGAAAAGTTCTGATAGACAACGTCCCAAAATCGTCCAATAAGGGGTATTTTTCGTCGCCTATGGGCCTAACCCGACGATATGGGTTCTGTTGTCGAAACTGCGTCAGGCAAAGTCCTACGACGTTTTTTTCGGTCCGTCGCGTTTGGGCGCCCTTCCGCCACGGAAAATCGGACCGTTGCGCAAGTGTTTTCGGGAGCCCGTTGACTGCTGACGTCATCCAAACTGACACGTGGCAGACGCCGTTAACTAGCAGTTAACGGCGTTAACCGACTGAAACCCCGTGGTAGATGGTAGGCCCACACGAGGCCTGCCACGTCTTAAGCGGGCCGGGCCAGATGACATAGTTTGACCGGTCAACTATATAGCTGGGCTGGTCCATTAGTTACGTGGGCCGGGCCTAACCTCTAAGGTTGACTGGTCAAAACTTAAATGGGCCGGCCCATTTAACATGTGGGGTCCACCTTACAGCAACTGGGCCGGCCCAAGAAGCAAGTGGGCCTGGCCAAAAACAAAGGTGGGTCCCACTTTCATGTTAAAGGGCCGGGCCATTTAGTGTGTGGGGTCCACCATATAGCAAGTGGGCCGGCCCAACAAGCTAGTGGGCCGGCCCAACAAGCTAGTGGGCCGGGCCAAAAACACAGGTGGGTCCCACTTTCCAGTTAAAGGGTCGGCCCATTTAGTATATGGGGTCCACCATATAGCAAGTGGGCCGGCCCAACAAGATAGTGGGACGGGCCAAAAACACAGGTGGGTCCCACCTTCCAGTTAAAGGGCCGGCCCATTTAGTATGTGGGGTCCATCATATAGCAAGTGGGCTGGCCCACCAAGATAGTGGGCCGGGCCAAAAACACAGGTGGGTCCCACATTCCTGTTAATGGGCCGGCCCATTTGGTATGTGGGGTCCACCATATAGCAAGTGGGCCGGCCCAACAAGATAGTGGGCCGGGCCAAAAACACAGGTGGGTCCCATCTTCTTGTTAAAGGGCCGGCCCATTTACCATGTGGGACCACCATATAGCAAGTGGGCTGGCCCAACAAGATAGTGGGCCGGCCCAATAAGCATGTGGAGCCCACTATCGTGTAACCGGGCCGGCCTACTAAAGAAGTGGGCCGGCCCAAAATTAAAGTGGGTCCCACACTACTGTAAGTGGGCCAGCCCAAATAGAAAGTGGGTCCCACACTACTGTAAGTGGGCCGGCCCAATCTGTTGTAGGGCCCTACTTGTTTGACTAGTCAACTTGCATTAAATTTCATGAGCCTAAAATCTGATTTCAATGATACACACAATTACATACACAAATAAAACAAATAGGAAAATTACAAGGCAATTAATGTGCCCAAATAAAAAAATTACATAGAATCATTGAGGACTTCTATTAGCATCATCAATAACACGTTGACATTTGGCAATCGCCTTGATTGAATCTTGTGTACTCTTTGTCAACATATCAGCTACGGATCTTAAAGCAGCAATACCATGTCTTTTATAAAGTACGGGCTTGAGATATTTACTTGTTTGATGAAAGAAATGGTCTAGGTTGACGGCTATGAGAAGATGCATCGGAAGAAAGATCGAACTTTTTGTGGGCCTCACTTCTAATGAAGATTGCTTCATCACAACCGCATTCCGATAATAATGCAAAAAGAGTTAAACGATGAACTATGCAAACATTTATTATGCAATGTAGATATAAGATAATAACAAGTTGCATAAATAAGACATGTATGGAACTTGTACTAAGCACAAACTTACATCATAATGTTGCACGGTGGTCGCTACAGATCCTTTTTTGGCGACTATCTTCTAATGATGACTGCTTCATTAAAACTGCATTCTGGTAACATTGTAAACATAGTTACAACAATTAACTATTCAAACATGTATTACGCAATGTAGAGATCAGATAACAGCATGTAGCAGAAATAAGCACAAGATAAGATAAGATGCATGTACTAAGCACATACTGGCTCACTGCAGGTCCTTCTCTTGCGTGCACTAGTCGTGGTCAACATGCCTATCATTTTAGGTTCAGCCATCAAATGAAATGCTAATCCTCCTGCTCCATTGTCCTTAATCTGTGTTTAGATATCACATTTCAGACCAAGTCAGCTGGTTTCAAATAACAAAAAACTTGAGCTGCCAAATGAATAAGCCAATATTTACCAGATATCAGATTAAAACCAACTAGAAGTTGCTTTGCATGAGATACGAATTTCAGACATTCAGATTTAGAGTAGGGTAATTGATACGTCTCCGACGTATCGATAATTTCTTATGTTCCATGCTACATTATTGATGATATCTACATGTTTTATACACATTATATGTCGTATTTACGCATTTTCCGGCACTAACCTATTAACAAGATGCCGAAGAGCCAGTTGTTGTTTTCTGCTGTTTTTGGTTTCAGAAATCCTAGTAAGGAAATATTCTCGAAATTGGACGAAATCAACGCCCAGGGTCCTATTTTTGCACGAAGCTTCCAGAAGACCGAAGGGGAAAGGAAGTGGGGCCACGAGGCGCCGCCACACTAGGGCGGCGCGGCCCTGGTGTGTGGGGCCCTCGTGTGGCCCCCCGCGTTGCCCTTCCACCTACTTAAAGTCCTCGTCGCGAAACCCCCAGTACCGAGAGCCACGATACGGAAAACCTACCAAAGACGCCGCCGCCGCGAATCCCATCTCGGGGGATTCAGAAGATCGCCTCCGGCACCCTGCCGGAGAGGGGAGTCATCTCCCGGAGGACTCTTCATCGCCATGATCGCCTCCGGAGTGATGAGTGACTAGTTCACCCCTGGACTATGGGTCCATAGCAGTAGCTAGATGGTCGTCTTCTCCTTATGTGCTTCATTGTTGGATCTTGTGAGCTGCCTAACATGATCAAGATCATCTATCTATAATACTATATGTTGTGTTTGTCGGGATCCGATGGATAGAGAATACTATGTTATGGTGATTATCAATCTATTATTTATGTGTTGTTTATGATCTTGCATGCTCTCCGTTATTAGTAGAGGCTCTGGCCAAGTTTTTGCTCTTAACTCCAAGAGGGAGTATTTATGCTCGATAGTGGGTTCATGCCTCCATTGATATCCGGGACGATGTGACGAAAGTTCTAAGGTTGTGGATGTGCTGTTGCCACTAGGGATAAAACATTGATGCTATGTCTAAGGATATAGTTGTTGATTACATTACGCACCATACTTAATGCAATTGTCTGTTGCTTGCAACTTAATACTGGAAGGGGTTCGGATGATAACTCGAAGGTGGACTTTTTAGGCATAGATGCATGCTGGATGGAGGTCTATGTACTTTGTCGTAATGCCCTGATTAAATCTCACTATATTTATCATATCATGTATATGCATTGTTATGCCCTTTTCTATTTGTCAATTGCCCGACTGTAATTTGTTCACCCAACATGCTTTTATCTTATGGGAGAGACACCTCTAGTGAACTGTGGATCCCGGTCCTATTCTTTACATCGCATACAATCTACCGCAATTGTTCTTTACTGTTTTCTTCGCAAACAATCATCTTCCACACAATACGGTTAATCCTTTGTTACAGCAAGCCGGTGAGATTGACAACCTCACTGTTTCGTTGGGGCAAAGTACTTTGGTTGTGTTGTGCACGTTCCACGTTGGCGCCGGAATCCCTGGTGTTGCGCCGCATCATATTTCGCCACCATCAACCTTCAACGTGCTTCTTGGCTCCTCCTGGTTCGATAAACCTTGGTTTCTTTCTGAGGGAAAACTTGCTGCTGTGCGCATCATACCTTCCTCTTGGGGTTCCCAACGAAGGTGTGAGTTACACGCCATCAGTAATGCCAAGGTTTTCCACATAAAGTAAACTGGCATTAAGAATGACCAAATGTCAAGTTCAAATCACCTTCGCAGTTTCTCCAAGACAAGCATATCAAATAGGCAGAAACATAGTAAAGCATGAATGGCATTGCTATGGCAGGGTTCCAAGTGTTAATCTCTTGCATAAGGAACAATGCATATAGGTTATAGATAATAACGGAAGTAAACTGCCAAAATTACCAACCAAGAACTCAGATTCCAACCTTCCCTAGCGTCCCCGCTGTTAATGTTGGATGTTCTAATAAGTGGTTCGCATGATCAATCCCTAGGAAAAATAACATTGACAAGTCAGTCTACGATAATACAAAGACCAGACATGCACGCAACAATAACTATATAAGCTAAAGACGAGGTATAAGAGCAAGCAGATTGGAAATGCACATAGCATGATTATAAAAGCAGTGTGAGAATAGCAGACATGAGAAAACAGCTAGCGGCTAGCGGTGAGCTAATGACGTGGTATAAGAACAAGCAGATTGGAAATGCCCATAGCATGACTATAAAAGCAGTGCGACTGCAGTACAAAAACAGTTGGCAGCAAATGAATGGGTACAAGGCTATAAATATGTGGATGCACACAGGTGTCAGTAGAATGAACAGGATGGTAGCGAACGGATAATGCTTTTGTACTGTACAATATTTAAACAAACTTCATGTGAAGCAACACATCAGGTTAACGGCATATGAGATCTGCAAATAACTACACAAAACATGGCTAAAGAAACACCGCGATCTAACGGGCCAGCGTACTAACCAAGCTGCGGCGGGGTGGACAGGGGCGGCAACTTGCATTCCAGCGGCGGCGAACGCGGGAGACGATGAATCGACCCTGTTTCAGTAGAAGCGGGCGTTAGTGAAGCAGATCTGGTTGGTTGGCAAGGTATTCGGTGAAGTTGATACAGCCGCTGCGGCGAGGTAGTCGGTGGCGAGGTCGGCGGTGAAGCAGATCCGTCGGTGGCGAGGTCGGCGGTGAAGCAGATCCGTCGGTGACGAGGGCGGCGGGGGAGCGGATCAGGTGGGTGGACAGCCAACACGATCAAGGCTACGCTGTGGAGGAGTATGCCGGCGGCGAAGCAGATCTAGTACTCTAGAGAGTCGAGCTTTGGCGTGTGAGAGTATTTTTGAGCTAATGGGGCGAATGGTTGGTGGGTGGGTGTGGGCCTGTGGGGAGGGTTCGGGATCTAGGCAAGATATTTCATTGTTACCGAATGAGCCCTCCATGGTCGGTGGGTTGTAGCTTCCGGACCGGGGTTAAAAGGGTAAAACTGGTCACTGGATTTTCGAATGGATGCGGCGGGATGATTTGGCGCGCGGCCGAAATTTTCAGTTTCAAGCTACGAGCGGAACGACAAAAATAATGTTCTTCCCCAGGGAGCTCTCATTTCTTCCTCTTCTCTTTCTCTCTCGAGTCTCTCCCACTCCCCCGGCTCCTCTCCCCCTTCTCTCCGGCGGCCTCGCCGACCGGAGACGAGGCCGACTTCTCTCTGTATATTGTACACCCTCCGAACTAAATTAATTGATTCAACTTTCCTTAGACGTGTATGTATCTAGAGTAAAAACATGTGTGGATACATCCATATTTAGATAAGCAAAGTTGAGTCAGCTAATTTGGATCCGAGGGAGTTAGTGTTGTTGTAAGCTTAGATCCAATGTTTCCCATGAGCAGAATGGCGCAATGGAGTCGGGGATCTCGTCATCGGCTTCAGATCTGGCCTATGGTGAATCTGGCGGATCTTGCCGGCCAAACCCCGATCTGGTGCCATCAATGTGATGGCGCTAACGGTGAGGCTTGCTTTGGTCAGTGCTTCAGATCTGGCCAATGGGGAAGTCAAGCTGCTAAAGTTCACAAGCTCGGGGCATACGACGGCGTCATCCGTCTTGCCCGTGCACATCTTGGCCTTTCAGCGGCCCTTCTCAGAGCCAATATGCCGTTGCTGAGGCCCTTCTTCTCCTTCGTCCTGGCGACTACCGGCGACACCGTCCCAAGTGGTGCGTCCCCGGCGACGGAGTTGCTGGAAAGGATGCGGAGCAGAGATCTGATGTGCGGTCGAGAAGGACTCGATTGATTTTCTTCTTTATGCTTTGGGGTCCTTTTTGTAAAGTTGCAGGTTCTATTAGTTATTGTCTAGTACTTTTGGTCCTCTATGTAATTTTTTGGACTAGTTTCCATTGGCACTGATAAACTTGAATTTTGACAAGTTCACGGGGAAAAAATTCCTTTGCACATATGGCCTATCATGTATAAACATTCTTGAGATTTAAACTATATGTAATGTGCCATGCATTAACCCTAAACCATATATATGTAACTAACCCTAGCTGATCAAACCCTACTTAATTAAAACAAATAACCCTAACTATACGCATGCACTTTATGCGCAAAGGCGCGGGTGCCTCTAATAATGTGTGTGCGCACTCGATCGATGATCCCTAAACCTTATACAACCCTGAAACCCTAATCCCTAATCCCTAAACCCTAAACACTAAACCCTAAACCCTAACCCTAACCCTAAACCCTAATTAAACCCTATATATAGGCCAACGACACTTAATTGTGCATCAAGCAGGCCAGGGGTGCCTCGCGGTCCTCTAATTAAATTAAATGTGCCATGCATTAACCCTAAACCATCTATATGTAACTAACCATAGCTAATCAACCCTACTCAATGAAAACACATAACCCTAAACTATACTAGCTATAACCCGATCTAATAAAAACATGCTCTATATATAGCAGCTAGCTAGCAAACCGTAGATTAACACCAATTAATATATATATGGCCTATGTCGATCATGTTGTATAACATATCCCTGAGATTCATTAATTAATTATATAATTATCGTGATAAATTAATTAACTTTAATTTTGACAAGTTCTCTCGAATGAAAACACATTTGATTAAGTTGCCTCATAATATATATATATATATATATAATTAGTGTGCATGCATGGCCTACCATGCATTCCTGCATATATTTTAATGTATATTTGAACATATTCTTGGGGATTTCAATCTCTCTTTCTCTCTCGATCATCTATATATCGTTGGTGGCCAAAGAACACACATATATATGCATGCAATTTATGCGTAAAGGCGCGGGTGCCTCTAATAATGTGTGTGCGCACTCGATCGATGATCCCTAAACCTTAAACAACCCGAAAACCTTAAATCCCTAATCCCTAAACCCTAAACACCGTAAACACTGAACCCTAAACCCTAGACCCTAAACGTACCCTAACCCTAACCCTAACCCTAACCCTAAACCCTAGCTAACCCTAAACCCCAATTAAACCCTATGTATAGGCCAACGACACTTAATTGTGCATCGATCGAGCAGGTCAGGGGTGCCTCGCGGTCCTCTAATTAAATTAAATGTGCCATGCATTAACCCTAAACCATATATATGTAACTAACCCTAGCTAATCAACCCTACTTAATTAAAACACATAACCCTAAACTATACTAGCTAGCTATAACCCGATCTAATAAAAACATGCTCTATATATAGCAGCTAGCAAGCAAACTGTAGATTAACACCAATTAAAATATACATGGCCTATATCGATCATGTTGAAAAACATATCCCTGAGATTCATTAATTAATTATATAATTATCGTGATAAATTAATTAACTTGAATTTTGACAAGTTCTCTCGAATGAAAACACATTTGATTAAGTTGCCTCATAATATATATATAATTAGTGTGCATGCATGGCCTACAATGCATTCGTGCATATATTTTAATGTATATTTGAACATATTCTTGGGGATTTCAATCTCTCTCTCTCTCTCGATCATCTATATATCATTGGTGGCCCAAAAAACACACATATATACGCATGCACTTTATGCGTAAAGGCGCGGGTGCCTCTAAGAATGTGTGTGCGCATTCGATCGATGATCCCTAAACCTTAAACAACCCTAAAACCCCTAAATCCCTAATCCCTAATCCCTAAACCCTAAACACCCTAAACACTAAACCCTAAACCCTAAACCCTAACCCTAACCCTAACCCTCTACCCTAGCTAAACCTAAACCCTAATTAAACCCTATGTATAGGCCAACGTCACTTAATTGTGCATCGAGCAGCCCAGGGGTGCCTCGCGGTCCTCTAATAAAATTAATTGTGCCATGCATTAAGCCTAAACCATATATATGTAACTAACCCTAGCTAATTAACCCTACTTAATTAAAACACATAACCCTAAACTATACTAGATATAACCCGATCTAATAAAAAACATGCTCTATATATAGCAGCTAGCTAGCAAACCGTAGATTAACACCAATTAAAATATACATGGCCTATATCGATCATGTTGTATAACATAACCCTCAGATTCATTAATTAATTATATAATTATCGTGATAAATTAATTAACTTGAATTTTGGCAAGTTCTCTCGAATGAAAACACATTTGATTAAGTTGCCTCATAATATATATATAATTAATTAGTGTGCATGCATGGCCTACCATGCATTCGTGCATATATTTTAATGTATATTTGAACATAATCTTAGGGATTTCAATCTCTCTCTCTCTCGATCATCAATATATCGTTGGTGGCCAAAAAACACACACACATATATATATATACGCATGCAATTTATGAGTAAAGGCGCGGGTGCCTCTAATAATGTATGTGCGCACTCGATCGATGATCCCTAAACCTTAAACAACCCCTAAAACCTTAAATCCCTAATCCCTAATCCCTAAACCCTAAACACCCTAAACACTAAACCCTAAACCCTAGACCCTAAACCCTAACCCTAACCCTAACCCTAACCCTAAACCCTAGCTAACCCTAAACCCTAATTAAACCCTCTGTATAGGCCAACGACACTTAATTGTGCATCGAGCAGGTCAGGGGTGCCTCGCGGTCCTCTAATTAAATTAAATGTGACATGCATTAACCCTAAACCATATATATGTAACTAACCCTAGCTAATCAACCCTACTTAATTAAAACACATAACCCTAAACTATACTAGATATAACCCGATCTAATAAAAGCATGCTCTATATATAACAGCTAGCTAGCAAACCGTAGATTAACACCAATTAAAATATACATGGCCTATATCGATCATGTTGTATAACATATCCCTCAGATTCATTAATTAATTATATAATTATCGTGATAAATTAATTAACTTGAATTTTGACAAGTTCTCTCGAATGAAAACACATTTGATTAAGTTGCCTCATAATATATATAATTAATTAGTGCGCATGCATGGCCTACCATGCATTCGTGCATATATTTTAATGTATATTTGAACATATTCTTGGGGATTTCAATATCTCTCTCTCGATCATCTATGTATCGTTGGTGGCCAAAAAACACACACATATATATATACGCATGCAATTTATGCGTAAAGGCGCGGGTGCCTCTAATAATGTGTGTGTGCGCACTCGATCGATGATCCCTAAACCTTAAACAACCCCTAAAACCTTAAATCCCTAATCCCTAATCCATAAACCCTAAACACCCTAAACACTAAACCCTAAACCCTAGACCCTAAACCCGAACCCTAACTCTAACCCTAACCCTAAACCCTAGCTAGCTAATCCTAAACCCTAACTAAACCCTATGTATAGGCCAACGACACTTAATTGTGCATCGAGCAGGCCAGGGGTGCCTCGCGGTCCTCTAATTAAATTAAATGTGCCATGCATTAACCCTAAACCATATATATGTAACTAACCCAAGCTAATCTATATCTATACCTAATAATAAAGGGAGAAGTGTTTCCCTGGTTTGGTCCGTTCGGTCCGTCCTACGTTTGTTTCGTCCATCTCTAGGCCGCCAAAAGTTGGAAGTTCGTACGTTGGCCGTGTCGTATCAGGTTTGGTCTCGGGCGATGCTCTGAAAAAAATAGTCGCAGACAGAAAATTTCCATATAAAGGCTCATATATACACCGCTCTACCCTGGTATCCAACCAACACGATTAACCCAATTTTCGCCGGCGGCTCGATCTACTATTTTTTTCGGGGGATCCGATCGAGGTGAAGTTTGTGGCGGCGTGCTTCTCTGTGGATGAGGTCCAGGGATGTGACGGTGACAACGTGGCCCAAACTCTCCGGCGAGGGGGTGGAGATCCTTCATCGATGACGCTGCTGCACGGCCGCTAGGTTTCGAGACGCAGTTGGTGGGCTCACCGGAAAATTGTTCCGGCGGAGATGCAGATCATCGAAATAATTTTGGCTGCTGAAGGTCTTGCTGCTCGAACATTTGCGCCGCCGGCCTCCCGTGCTTCTTCCCTGGACCGCTTGTGCTGCCCTCGTGGATGTGCTTGCCGCGCCGATCAGTGCCCCTGCCCTCAAGTCCCCGTCCATGCGATCCCAATTGACTCATGCGAGGCTGTGCTATCACTGCTGCTATGTATCATTGTGCGGCCGGTGGAGTCCAGTAGAAATTCATATGCACGAGAAGTTGACATCTGGTCTCGTGCTCGGCAACGGTTATGAAGTTCAGGATTGTACTCCGAGCAAGAGCTTTGTACGGTGCACGTGCAATCCATGTGTTCGGTAAAAAGCATTAGCTTCATGAGATTCAGCTCAAAGTGGTGAGATAGTTGTTCATGAATTGCCTTGACTCTCTGTTTATACCTTTGCAGGAACTTAAATAAATAAAGATGATTGCGGTAGTTCATTTGTTGTGAACGTGAGATATATCACTGCATCTGCATCTGGTAATCTCTCAGTTCGGCATAGGTTGTTTCATGCAGGTTTTTTTGTGACGATCTGAATTTATGCAGTGATGTTCAAGTAATCAAGTCCAATGATATTCTATGCAAACAACAAAGCTCCAGCCAGAATCATCCATGGAGTCCGTGAACTAGGCCGCTGCCAGATTCTATAAGCATTAAGGTCATGCCAGATTCATCTGATTTCGGAAGCGTCTTGAGGCCGACGACGAGGTGGATTCTGCTCCCCGCAGAAGAGTGGGCGGTGCGTATGGGCAGGCCCACGGCTCCTGGAATCGAGCTTGCTTGCTTCTACTTCGTACGGGTAATTGAGTGTTACATGTGCGCGGTATGTGCACGGCGGCGATAGGCCTCGTCGGACGACACACGACCACATAGTCCGTCGACCGGAGGCGGCGCTGTGGGGAAACGGGAATTACAGGCGGCTTGGATAAGGTTCACGTTTGCTATGGGGCTGAACACTTCGGACAGCTTGCCTTCGAGCTCGTCGGTCAAGTGCTCGATCTGGTCGCAGGGATCGTCGATCAGGCCGTGGTGGAGCTCTGTCCGATCACGGGGCGCTGATGTGGCGGCGATGGAACTCGTTCTGGTCGTTGGGACTCTCAATCTTGCGTACTTCAGCCAACATTCTGAGATGCAGTTTACGGATATTCATATGCATGTGTTCTTGCTTGCACAAAGTTGATCGAAAAGGGAGAATATGGGCAGGCCTTAGATTTGTGTTAGCACATGTCATTGATTGAAGTGTCTCTAACTTGATAAGCAAAAAGACCTTGTTTTATTGGACTTTCTTCTGTAATTGTTTTTCAGAGGCCTTGGCGTCGTCTTCACATCCCGAGTCCTCCCCCGAACAATTTACTTGTTTTTCTCTACTCCATGACCCCGAGGGAGGTAAACACCTTCTTAAAGTGTGATGAGGTGGCAATGGAGACACATGGTGCCGCACACGATGTATTATATGAGTTGGTTAAATTGAAGCGGCGGGTTATGTCTCAGCCAGGTAGATTTTCTCCCCCAATGCAACGCATGGGCATGTTCACTAGTCAACCCTACTTAATTAAAACACATAACCCTAAACTATACTAGATATAACCCGATCTAATAAAAGCATGCTCTATATATATAACAGCTAGCTAGCAAACCGTAGATTAACACCAATTAAAATATACATGGCCTATATCGATCATGTTGTATAACAATCCCTCAGATTCATTAATTAATTATATAATTATCTTGATAAATTAATTAACTTTAATTTTGACAAGTTCTCTCGAATGAAAACATATTTGATTAAGTTGCCTCATAATATATATAATTTTAGTGTGCATGCGCGCATGGCCTACCATGCATTCGTGCATATATTTTAATGTATATTTGAACATATTCTTGGGGATTTCAATCTCTCTCTCTCGATCATCTATATATATCGTTGGTGGCCAAAAAAACACACATATATACGCATGCACTTTATGCGTAAAGACGCGGGTGCCTCTAATAATGTGTGTGCGCACTCGATCGATGATCCCTAAACCTTAAACAACCCTAAAACCCTAAATTAATTATCGATCTCCCTGTGATTCATTAATTAATTATATATATAATTATCGATGATAAATTAATTAACTTGAATTTTGACAAGTTCTCTCGTATAAAAACACATTTGATCAAGTTGCCTCATAATATATATATATAATTAGTGTGCATGTCGTGCATATATTTTAATATATATTTGAACATATTCTTGGGGATTTCAATCTCTCTCTCTCGATCATCTATATATCGTTGTTGGTGGCAAAAAAACACACATATATACGCATGCACTTTATGCGCAAAGGCGCGGGGTGCCTCTAATAATGTGTGTGCGCACTCGATCGATGATCCCTAAACCTTAAACAACCCTAAAACCCTAATCCCTAATCCCCTAAACCCTAAACACCCTAAACACTAAACCCTAGACCCTAAACACTCACTACTGCAGAAATGCTTATAGCCGCCAAGTGTTTAGTGACAGGCAAAATTATGCCTGTCACTAGTACACGCACTAGTGACGGGCTCGTATAAGCCTGTCACTGGTACACAACACTAGTGACAAGTTCATCAAAAAACCTGTCACTAATCGTTATTGTGGAAGCGGGCTAAAAAGATAAATATGTTAGTGACATGCATTTATAAATGCCTGTCACTACTCGCTGAGTGCAATAATCATGTGATCTTGTTGTGGTGTAAGGCGAGGTCAGGCTTCTTGGCCAAGCGATGTCGATCGAACACCGGGGCCCTGTATCTCCAACGTGAAGGCGATGCAAGGAGAAGATCATCGACCAGTACTACAGGGTATTTTTCACGGTACATACGCTCCCGCCCACGCCGCATCTGGTTTCCGGCCCCCGCGTTGATCGTGCACGCCTCTGCCTCCATCGCGCACGCCCGTCTTGGTCCATCACGCGTAACCACCGCTGCCCCTCGCCCAAGGCCGCCGCCAATCGCAACACGAGATGCGCCCTTCCGCCGCCACGCAAGCGCCCATCCGCCCAGCCGCCCGCGCGCTAGCCCACGCTGCCGATCTGCGCGCAACACCACGGCGAGGCCTTGGACTACGCCGCCTCTAGAATCAAAGGGGTCAAAGGAGAGAGAACCATCGTTCCCCATTTGGTTCCTCTACCTGCTCTTGATCTCCTCCGATTCATGCCGCTTCCACCGATATATTCGTCGAATATGCACACTTGCGGGAGGAATTGGATGACGAAGTTACCACCCAGGAGCAGGGGAGGGCGTCCTTGTTGTTCCTCGTCGTCGGCATCTCCGTTCCCACGCCTCTACCATCGCCGCCACCGCGCCGGCCGATTACCGGCAGATCCTTGCCCCGCTGCAGAGGTTTCTGCTGACTCCTGCCCCGGAGGAGCTAGTGGCCCGCGCCTTCTCCCCCGTCACGGCCACCTGCCTCCCATCTGCGACACCCTCACCATTGACGGGAGCAGGGCCAGCATCGCGGTTCCCCTGGAGAAAAATTCCAAGCGCCAGTTCCGACGTGAGGGCAAGCAGGTAATCTGTAGTAGCTAAGGTGAGCTACTTTGCTCTAATGCCCCAACATTATGCGGATGTGCGTGGTGCATTCCAGGTGCTTGTGGTAATTCCTACATGTAGTTGCTCTGAACTTGGATGGCACTTTGGTCCTGCCTGGTTGTCATGTCCTGTTGGTTATCGTCTGCAGTGCATGTTGATCCATCGCTGGTTGTGTATGATGACAAAAATAGAAGGGATCGATCATGGGAACGTGTATTCCCGTGACCATGAAGCAATGGTTGCAGAAACTCTTTACTCCTGCAACTGCAAGTACGTACACATATGCTCCTCCCCCTTCCATGTCTTTTCTTGTTTAATTAGCGTGAAACCCATCTCATTGCAATATATTACAGAATATATGTCATCACTGCTTGATATTGTTTCCTGTTTTGATCGTGGCGCCCGTCGCAATTACTTCCTGAAATTTTGATTTATTGGTAGTGTGATAAATATTTTGTATAGGGATTCAAGTTAAGGTGATGTATTCGTGCATTGAACATACATGAATCTGCCCGTGTTACTTGGCACTTGCAATCTTATTCATTGGGTAGAAGCATAGCAGTATACATGGGAGTACAGATTATAGAACACCTCGACTGAATCTTGTCCTAGCTACCTCGACGGCACATTTTCACCACTGCAGATGTCAAGCTTTTCTAGCAACAACCATGTCACAGTACTCCTATACTCCTATACTCCTATACTCGAGTATGTAGTTAACTAGTAATTCTCATTCCTGTACAAAATAGGAATAGAAGAGACACTGCTGACATTAATTTCTATAATGATTATGTAATTTTTATAATTTCAGAAAGTGGTCAGGAAAGGAAATAGTATCTATCTCGCCCACTCTGATGCTATTGAAAGGCTGAAGCTTAGCGCTGGTGATAATCACAGTTATTATATTTCTGAGAGTGAACTGCATATACATGTTGTGCCAATTCCGATATGGCCAAGATCTGCGGTACTTTTGTTAATCTATTCTCATTCAATACCAAATTTGTTTTTTTTGTTTGACTTCCATCTATGCATGATCATAACAATTGTGTATTAATTGGTGGCAGGTACACTTTCAAGTAACAGGGCCCCAACTTCAGAAGCAGACACCAATCATGATATTTTAGGGGAAACTGAAATATAAAAAGTCTGGACTTGTAATATAGAATCAAGGACAAAAAATCTCATACCAGTCTTTGACGTTCTTAGCACATCTAGGTATCAACAGACAAGGTATGCTCTAATCTTGCATTTGTGTAGGGTGGTTTTTGTTGGTGATTGGTATTAAGTTAGTCATGTACTATTTCATTTTATAATCATGGTCATTGGCTTTTTGGCATGCCTTGCGGATAATCAATACAATAATTACCTCCTGGTGTTGTTCTACTTTCAGTTTTAAAAATACTCCTTAATCAGTACAAAATTACCTCATTGGCTGGGCTGTTTTTCAGTAAACAATAAACATTTAGTAAACAATAAACATGTATGTATATCTGCAATATATGGGCAAAAAAGTAAGGAATGATGCCTATTTCAATGGAGTGTACTCGTAAGATCCTCTTACATTAGTGTTTAAGATTGCACATTATATTTCTTTGGTTTACAGAAAATAAAGTGGTGAAATATGCAGGGCTATGCGGCAAAGCTTCGCGAGTTCGATAGAAGGCAAGGCTATCGTCCCCAAGCTGGAGGTGATACAATGAATAGAAGATGTGGAAGTGTTGGGATGTTGGTGTCTTTTGGTTCGCCAGAAGATGTAGATGATGCAGCAAGTAGAAGACGTGGAAGTGTCGGGTGTTTGGTTTCTTTTGGTTCGCTTGTAGTTGTCGTAGAGTTTTACTGCTTACATTCAAATTTTGTGTATCTGATCTTCAACCTTGGTTTCTTTGAAGTGACATGTTCCCTATAATATACTTTGCATTGTGCTTTCTTTGAATTTAATATGAGGTTCTACGTACTGAATGCTATATTGTACCTTGTACATGCTTGTTACCCCATATTTGTGAAAATGTAATTTTTTTAATTCCGAAATTCATACCAGTGACAGGCATGATAAGGTAGTAGTCACTAGAGAATCAAACATGGTTGCGGCATTCTATCATGCCAGTGACATGCATTTTTTTTTTGCCTGTCACCAGTTCACCTACCAGTGACAAGCATTCTTCCCATCACTAGTGACAGGCACTAGCAGTGACTGCATATTAGTGACAGGCATCTTGCCTGTCACTGATGAGCAAATTGCGCTTGTCACTAGTAAGGGTTTTTGCAGTAGTGACTAAACCCTAAACCCTAGACCCTAAACACCGTAAACACTAAACCCTAAACCCTAAACACCCTAAACACTAATTAAAACCTAAACCCTAGACCCTAAACACCCTAAACACTAGACCCTAAACCCTAGACCCTAAACACCCTAAACACTAAACCCTAGACCCTAAACACCGTAAACACTTAACCCTAAACCCTAGACCCTAGCTAAACACCCTAAACACTAAACTCTAAACCCTAAACCCTAGCTAACCCTAAACCCTAATTAAACCCTATATATAGGCCAACGACACTTAATTGTGCATCAAGCAGGCCAGGGGTGCCTCGCGGTCCTCTAGTTAAATTAAATATGCCATGCATTAACCCTAAAGCATATATATATATATAACTAACCCGTAGCTAATCAAACCCTAGTTAATTAAAACACATAACCCTAAACTATACTAGCTATAACCCAATCTAATAAAAACATGCTCTATATATAGCAGCTAGCTAGCAAATTAAACGGTAGATTAACAACAATTAATATATACATGGCCTATATCGATCATATGTTGTATAACATCTCCCTGAGATTCATTAATTAATTATATAATTATCGATGATAAATTAATTAACTTGAATTTTGACAAGTTCTCTCGAATGAAAACACATTTGATTAAGTTTCCTCATAATATATATATAATTAGTGTGCATGCATGGCCTACCATGCATGCATTCGTGCATATATTTTAATATATATTTGAACATATTCTTGGGGATTTCAATCACTCTCTCTCTCGATCATCTATATGTCGTTGGGGGCCAAAAAAACACACACATATACGCATGCACTTTATGCGCAAAGGCGCGTGTGCCTCTAATAATGTGTGTGTGCGCACTCGATCGATGATCTCTAAACCTTAAACCCTAAATAAACCCTAATCCCTAAACCCTAAACACTATAAACATTAAACCCTAAACCCTAGACCCTAAACCCTAACCTCCTAACCCTAAACCCTAATTAAACCCTATATATAGGCCAATGACACTTAATTGTGCATCAAGCAGGCCAGGGGTGCCTCGCGGTCCTCTAATTAAATTAAATGTGCCATGCATATATATGTGTTTAATTTGGGGATTTCAATCACTCTCTCGTATGTAGCTCTCTCTACCTCTCTCTCTCTCTCTCTCTCTGTCTCTCTCTCTCGTTGGTGGCCAACAACACACACATGCACTTTGTGCGCAAAGGCATGCGCCTCTAATAATGTGTGCGCAGTCGATCGATCTAGTTTTGATTAATCATAGCACACAAATAAAGAAGTTGTATTTGAATCCACACAACCTAATCTAAAACACATAACCCCTAACATGGCCTAATTAATTAACCCTTCTCGATCTCTACCTAATTAGTGGAAATTGCACAAAATCAAAAGGGGTCCCTCACTAATTATGCATATCTGCTAGATTGTGATAAACTTTTGCCCCATATATATTTGGTGGATGGGTGCATCTTGGCATGTAAAACAATTAGTGGTTGCAAATGGCGTTGTCAAAATTTATGTACAAATGATTTCTTTCCATCCAAAGTGCATAAAATGGGAGTTTTAATGAAGAAAGTACAAATAAAACAGCTCAACATGCTTCCACACCCCGATTTTCACACGAAGTAGAGCATATTTAAAGGATAATTCCAGAGTTTTACTATTTTTCAAGCAACTTTGCTAATTTTCCCCCACTCACATGACTTTATGTCGATTTAACGAAAATATGGCGAATTTAAACCACATGGGCGGGATAATTTGAATTGTGCGCGCGGCAAAGGGAACCGCCTATTCCTCAACCTTGTGCACGGCAAATTACACACGCAACTCCATTAAACGCCACCTACCGACCTTAATTATCACCCCGGCGGCCCGGCCGCATGACCCCCACCCACCCCTACACAACTTATCCCCGTCCGTGCGAAGAGCTTCCCCTCCCCGCCCCGTCCGTGCGAAGAAGAAGCTTCCCCTCCCCGTCGTTCTTCTCGAGACGCACCGGCGGTCAAGTTGATCCACGGTAGGGCTGCTATCTCTAGCTCAATCATGTATCGGGCAAGACGGCCTAACGATTTATATTTTCTTGATGCTTGCTAAAAAAATTCGTCAGTATGCTCGAACTAATTGGCACTTTATAGTTTTCCGCTCGATGTGTCATCGATCAATTTGTTCATTTGCGTGGGCATATAGAGTCAGTTCTGCACTCGATCCGTTAATTTGCTGAAATGCCATGGCAGAGTTTTGTACACGATTTGTTTGCTAAAATGTCGATGGGCATTTTTTGTTTTGTACTCGACATGATTGCTGAAATGCATAATCATGTAGTATAGTTTTGTACTCGATGGATATACATTTCCTACTTCGCCTTAAATTAATCACCAACCACTGTATCTCATAATTAAACGGATGGACAGAACTTGGATACTTGCATGGACACTTATGTTCCCCTTCATATATAAATGGTGTTCAACCCTTTATGGGGTTTATTAGAGCTCATGATGGTCACAACCTGGACGTGTATTGCCCGCGCTGCACATGTATGAATGGTGAGAAGAGGCCTCACCCTGTAGTGGCAGATCATTTACACATTTTTGGGATGGACCGCACATATGTTAGGCGGGTTTAGCATGGTGAACCATATAATGATCCTTTAGCGGGAGAAGCGAGATCTTGCTCACACCTGTATGTGTCTTGGCATATGTAGTTAATTATTTATATTGATGTTGCCGCTGTTTCAATCAATAGTTTGCATTGTTGTGCAAGGTTACGTACTCAAATTTAACTTGTTGCGAGATGGATGGACGGGAAGGAGAGAAAAAGCGCTTGCTTCGGGAAACGGGTTTCAGCTCCGGGACATGTCTTGTGACGGATGAGAAGGTAAATATGTAAAACGGCATTTGTTCGGGTTGCATCCCTTAGATGTTTGTCTAATCGGTTGATGTACTAATTGCAGAAGCATAGAGTTGAAGAGGTCTCTCAGTTTGATGGGAGATTTGAAGATGAATCTCAGTTTGATGCACCTGTGGATGGTACTGATGACGAGCCTTTCATAGACGAAGGTCCTGCACCTGAGATTATCCAGCCTACAGAAGGAGGCCGTGGACCGAGTACACAGCTTTGCGTTGAAGTGGATGCACGCCCGGAGATCATCACGGGCGTCCGGGTAGTCTCAAGACCACCCAGCCCTGATGCACCTGTGGATGGTACTGATGACGAGCCTCTCATAGACGAAGGTCCCGCACCTGAGATTATCCAGCCTACAGAAGGAGGCCGTGGACCGAGTACACAGCTTTGCGTTGAAGAGGATGCACACCCGGAGATCATCGGGGGCGTCCCGGTAGTCTCAGGACCACCCAGCCCTGATGCAAAATGTTGAGCTACTTTATGATTCGTACTCTTATGTTCTGGTGCTGTAGTATGTTATGATTTGTACGCCTTTGGCGCTAGATTAAGCATTCGGTGGATGATCGCGTTGCAAAATTCGACACCCACACAATCAGTTCATCGTATGAGTAGTAGCACAATTACTTCTACAGCGATTCCTGCCGGCGCATTAGTTGGTAGCATGAAACACTTTCAGGTACTCCCCTCTGATTCATATTAATTGACTCAATTCTGTCTAGATATGGATGTATCTAGATGCATTTGTTAACTAGACTAACAAACTTGAGTCAGTTAATATGAATCCGTGTAAACCGCCCAAGTCCTCGAGCAGCTAGTTTATTGACTCTGGACTCCAAGCCTCTCGCGGCAAGCCATCGACGAAGCTTTGACCAGATCTTGGCCCGCAATTTTTTTTGTGTGGCGAATAGCAAAGCTTTGACCAGTTCCTCTCGGGATACAGCACGCCGGTGAGCTTGCACGGTTGCCATGAGCACTTTCCGGCGGAACTTACTCTTCAGCGCCCTCAAGCCGCTGCTGCGAGACAGCACGCAGTGCCTCGAGGTGGACGGAATTCTGGATCTCAGGGCGGGTGGTCCGCATCGTCCGGAAACGATCTCCAGCGGGTTTACGAGGACATGCATGGCGGCCAGGGGATTTGTTTGTTTTTTTTTTGGTTTGAGCTTGGGATTTGGGGTTTTTTCGGATAGGGGAGGAGGAACCGAGGAAGAGGAAGGAACAGCCGCGTGCTTGGCGCGTGGCGGTGTGCTTGAATTTCGAATTTTTGTGAAATGTTTCATTTCCCCGCTACAATTCGGGGGTTTCTTGACGCGCCAATGCGTCCCGCCGGGCAGCTTCAAGTGAATTTGGGGTGCCACACTATGGGCCCTAGTTTCAGTGAGACATGTAATGACTAGTCACATCAGTAAGTTCACTGTGTAATAAAATATGTTACCCATCCCCTTTATGTAGCACCCCTTCTCTCCCGATCGAGTGTCGATTGCCGACGGATGCAAGCCGCTAGCTCGATCCCCTCCTTTCGCCTCCACCGTCTAGGCATCCAGCTTGGAGGGGCAAGCTGCATCTAGACCAGGCGGATTAGGTAGGACTAGTAATGTTCTTTCCTTTCTCGAGATCGGTTCTTTTTTCCTCTCCTCGATATCTTGCACATCTCTTTCCTATTCTGGGCGAAGGGGTGTCTTTCTGGTCACCCTCGAGCTGGGAGTGATTGATGGGGGTGGGGGGCGGGGGCTACCTTTGCTTGGATTGGGGTGTTCTTCCTTTATTTGTCGACATTTGCAACCTTTGTAGTTTCTGCTGTTCCTCACTGTATCTTTTGTCAGCTTGTACAGGAAAGGAAAGACCTCGGCGGTGGGGGCAATGGAGCGTAAGGCCACCACGCATGTGGGCGGTTAGGCTGAGCACTGAGCTGCGTCCCCGGCCCCACGAAGCGGGTACTCCGTTTGCTTATCCACTCTTTACCTTTTAAGTGTCTCTCTGCATCCTCAATCTGTTCCTGTTCCGGAATATGCTTAAAGTAGCACATGTCTTCAGCTGTTTGTGCGTAAAGCCTCTGTGGCACCATGCTCTATATTCTCCGTATCAGGTTGGTACCTCCGGGTTCCGTGCCGAGGCTATGGGGAACGAGAATAGCGCCCCACCTGCTGCGGGAGCATGGCCCGATCTGCAGCACAAGAAGCGAAATGCCACTGCCGAGCTGGACAGGGACCGCCCAGGGGTAATTTTTTTTAACCAACTTACCATGATGTAGTCTGAATCTGATACTCCCTCAGATCCAAATTAATTGACTCTGTATCTAGATGTGTTTTAGCTCTAGATACTACTGCCTCCATCCCAAAGCTTTGGGCTTATATTATTTTTAGAAAGTCAAACTATACCATGTTTGACTAAGCTTTTACCAAAAATCATTAACATGCAAAATACAAAATTAATATCATTAATTAGATAATAAAATATATTTTCCTACGGTATCTACACAGTATTATATTTGTTGATAGAATGTTCTAAAATTTTGGTCAAACTTTGCTTGTTTTGATTTCTCAAAAATAAATAAGGCTTAAGCTTTTGGATGGTGGTAGTACATTCATATATAGACAAAGCTGAGTTAACTAGTTTTTTTGTCTGTCCATAGCTAGTGTTCACGCTGCAAAAGGCTAAGAGCATCCACTATATGCATCAGTCTATCTCATATAGTAATTCAATATCACTGCTGAGGTCTGCCTTTTGTTTTGCTATTCATATGCAGACTGAAACTTTAGGGCCTTTACTCAAAAGGAAGATCAAAACTGCGGCTGATCAGGCTGCCAGTATGTTGATGCCGCCCCATCTTCTAAATGCCTCTACAAGCACAAGGCCACGCGCCAGCTGGGTGGTGATCTTTTAATGAATATGGTATATTTTCTTAATCCACAAAACATGCCTTGATTTTTCTCTCTTTATTGTCGGTTTTTTCTATGCTTGCCAAAAGTTTACAACAACAACAACAACCAAGCCTTTCAGTCCCAAACAAGTTGGGGTAGGCTAGAGTTGAAACCCATAAGATCTCGAAGCCAAAAGTTTAGAAACACCAAATTCGTTTGCTTACAATCATCATACAGTAATGTTCATCTACTCCAGTTCCCCTAACCCAACAAAAAATGATGTTAATTACGATTTTTAGATTAAAAGAGCACCATTAGGCGCTGTTAATTACGACATTGAGATTAAAATGTCATTTGCAATTGTTAATTACAATTTTGAGACAAATGGTTAGTTTAACCTCGATCTCTTCTGCTCTCCATTTTTCCCAACCGAACAAAAATGTAACCATTCCATTCCTCTGAAATGGAACCATTCCATTCCATTCCACGTTGTTTCAGAACCGAACACACCCTTGCATTGTTGTGAACTGTTGTCCATACACGGCCATACCCTTCCACTTACATCCAGCACTATATGCATCGATCTGTCTCAGAGTCATTCAATATCACTGCTGAGATCTGTTCCCATTCTTATGCAGGCTGAAACTGCTGCGCCTTTACTCAAGTGGATGAAAAATGAGGCTAATGAGGCTGCTGTGAGGATGATGGTGCCGGCACCATCTTCCGAAAACCTCTACAAGCACGAGGCCATGGGCCAGCTGGGTGGTGACCTTTTAATGAATCTGGTATATTTTCTTAATCCACATACATGATTTCATTATTATCTGTTTAATTACTGTTGGCTTTGTCTAATGCTTACCAAAAGTTCAGAAACACTACGTTTGCTTACAATCAATTTTTCACTTTTCAGTCTGTCTCATCTAGTATATAAACTGTTGATTTCCATTGGCTTCTTTTGTAATCATTTGCATTGTTGTCAACTGTTCTCTATGCACAACCCTATTCTTCCACTTACACCCTGCACTATTTGCATCAGTCTATCTCATAGATTTATTAAATATCAATGATGAGTTCTATTGCTATTCATATGCAGGATGAAACTTCTGTGCCTCTACTCAAATGGATAAAAAATGATCCTGATGAGGCTGCTGTGAAGACGATGGTGCCGCCACCATCTTCGAAAACCTCCTCAAGCACAAGGCCACGGGCCAGCTGGGTGGTACCCTTTTCGATAAGCGGTATATTTTCTTAATCCTCATACATGATTTGATTTTTGTCTGTTTATTGCCGGCTTTGTCTAATGCTTACCAATAGTTCAGAAACACACACACCTATTCTTCCACTTACATCCAGCACTATATGCATCAGTGTCTCGATCATAGATTCATTTTATATATCACTGCTGATGTCTGTTGCTCTTCAATTTTCATATGCAGACTGAAACTACTAAGCCTTCATTAGTCAAAAGGATTGCAACTGCTGCTGAAGAGGCATCTGCAGAGGCTGCCACCAAGTTACTGTCAGCCCCACCTTCTGGATGCTTATATAAGCTCAAGTCCAAGGACCAGCCGGGCCATAACCATCCAAGGGTTCGGGTATATTTTCTTAAGCCACATATACATGCCATGATTTATGTCTGATATTATCACCGGCTCTATCTAATGCTTTTTGGAATTCGGAAACACCAAATTAGCATGCTTATATTCATCATACACTAATTTTTCACTTTTCAGTTTGTAACATAGTGTTATGCACTCGCTTGTCAACATTTGCATTGCTCTGAACTATGCACTTTACACAACCTAATTCTTCCACTTACATTCAGCGCTACGCACCAGTAGTACCTCCCATGTTTCCTTCACCATCCCGATGCCGAGCTTGCGGGAATATGGCGGGCCCATGTACATACCCCGCATATAACACCTCCTATGGCTCTATCTACCTTTCTAGTAGCTCCTTCACGAGTTACGGGTATGTATTCTCGGTGGTTTAGCATGAATTGGCATATAGTAAAGTCTTGTTTTTAGTCTTCCTGCTTCTTACATTTGTATCAATTTTCACATGCGGATCTGTACCTTGTGAACTTCGTCCAATGATTAACCGGATGTGTCCGCATGAAGGATCTTTCACTATGCATGGCAATGGCAAATTGATGAACACCTACACGGTCTATGAGGTGTATGTCTACAAGACGCAGGCCATCACATATTTGTATGGACATGATTGGAGAAAGTTTGCTTTTGACTACGGTCCGAAGAAGGGCGACGAGCCGAGGATCGAAACTCAAACGGGCAGATATACGTAACTGCTTACAGAGTTGGAGACACTTCCAAATATATAATATGTAACTTTTTTCTACTCATATCTTTTGATAACTGCATTCTGAGAAGTTGTTCTAAACCATTCCCTCTGTTCTAGCTTGCTGGGTTTAACATGATCAAAGCTGCAGATCCCCTGATGGAACAGGAGCGGATGTCACAAAGGGCAACCACACCAGCACCGGCACCGGCTTCCCACTCTCCTGCATCAGCACCGGTTCTGTACCAGCTCCGTTCATCGCATCTACCCAGCAGTCCCCTACATCGGCATTGGTTCCCGTAGAGGCCCCATATACTACACATGCCCGGCGAGGCTCTCGCATCGGCACTCGGTTCCTCTAGCTGCACCGTTCATCGCACCTGCCCAACAGTCTCCTGCATCGGCACCGGTTCCTCTAGAGGCACCGTTTACCGCACTCGCCCGGCGGTCTCCTGCATCGGCACCGGCTCGTGTACCAGCCCGGGCTCATGCACCTGCCCCGGCCCGGATCACCGAGGTCTCGGCTCATTGCTGTGGCCACCCGTGTGGTGACCGGGACGCATCCGAAGGCTATGTTCATGAGTATATGACGAGCATAACTCGCTCTTATCTTGATGTCTTCTCTGCTCAAAGTCTCACATGGTTCGGTGCATTGGTGCCATTGACTAATTTTTGGTGGTATCTCTTGCTTTGAATCAGAAATTGCCTAAAAGTATCTCCAAGGATCTCAATGCTGGCCGAAGGGGCAAGATATCCCTCGTCATGGAGAGTGAAGGTCTCACCGTGGAGGGACGGTACTCTGTCAGTCCCACAGATGGCCGCTTGGTTGTTACTTCCAGGTGGAAAAAGTTCATTGACGGTGCCAAACTTCGCATTGGATCAAAGTTGAAGGTCAAGATCTTTCAATGCCGCTGTGACATGCTGGTAATAAAGTTCGCAGTTGTCTAGTTCTGTTGTCCCATGAGCCCTTAGCAAATGCATTTGTAGTTATACTTATATAAGGTTATCTTATCTGAACTACTAATTAATTGTATGGGTGGTAAAACTCTGGCAAGCTTTTGCTCTTAGCAAGTATGTATGTATGATCAGCTATTATGATAATTAATGTTTGTGTTCATCTTAATTTGCATTTCCGTTTTAGAAAAAAACTTAATTTCTATTTTGGCTGACCTGTTAGAGAACTATCAGATTGAACCCACAACATGATTCATATAGATTCATTACACCGAGCCACATGTCTTGACCTTGCGATACACTACTTCCATTAATCAGTGCAAGAAGGCTTACCTGAGCTGCCTGAACCATGGCAGATTCGAATCCACCTTATCTATCTAGAAATACAACCTTTGCAGAAAGAGGATTTGCGGTATGGGGAGGCTGACATTGGGGACCCATGAGCCAGCAGCGTCGTCAACGTTTTAAAGGTGGCAGGAGATCGAAAGAAAAAATAAGCCAAAAATCAGTTGGTAAACAAATTCAAGAAAAGAAACATTTACCTTTCTGAGAGGATGACATGCGGAACCCATGAGGCAGCAGCATCCTCAACTATTTCAAGGCGGCAGGGGATCAAAATAAAAAAGGAAATAGCCAGAAATTAATTAGGGTCAAAAATAAATCCATCAAAGGAAACTTTTATTGTTCATAGAGGATGACATGTGGGTCCGACTTGCCAGCTGCGTCGTCATCGTTTCAAAGGGGGCAGGGGATCAAAAGAAAAAGGCAAATAGCCAGAAATTAGGGGAAAAAAATAAATCCAACAAAGGAAACTTTTATTGTTCATAGAGGATGACATGCGGGACCCATGAGCCAGCAGCTTCCTCAACGTTTCAAAGTCGGCATGAGATTGAAAGAAAAAGGCAAGTGACATAATATCGGGAGCCAAAAATAATCCAAGAAAAGAAACTTTATTGTACATAGAGGATGACATGCGGGTCCCATTTTGTAGCAGCGGTCTCAACGCTTCCAAGGCGGCACGAGACCGAAAGAAAAATGAAGTAGCCGGAAATCGGGGTTTGAAAAAAATCCAAGAAAAGAAAGATTTCAATTGGGTCATATCTGGACATCTGGGCCTTCGAACTATCCTGCTGGGCCTTTTGACTCGTACAATTTCAGCCCACTCCAAAACAGGAAAGGTCGGATTTTTCTAAAAAAAAAAACCGGAAAGTCCTATGCTTCGCAAAAACAAAAAACAAGGAGATTCAACATATAAGTTTGTTTATGTAGATATAAAGATTTAATTTATCCGTTTGCAATAGCTCAGAGCGAAATACAACGTTTATTGTCTGCAAAATAAAATAACACATGTTTCTTGTACGGGGAGGCTGACATCGGGGACCCATGAGCCAGCAGCGTCGTCAACGTTTCAAAGGCGGCAGGGGATCGAAAATAAAAAAAGCCAAAAATCAGTTGGTAAAAAATACAAGAAAAGAAAACATTTATCGTTCTGAGAGGATGACATGCGGGACCCATGAGGCAGCAGCATCCTCAACGTTTCAAAGTCGGCATGAGATCGAAAGAAAAAGGCAAGTGACATAATATCGGGAGCCAAAAATAATCCAAGAAAAGAAACTTTATTGTACATAGAGGATGACATGCGGGTCCCATTTTGTAGCAGCGGTCTCAACGTTTCCAAGGAGGCACATGACCAAAAGAAAAATGAGGCAGCGAGCATTCTCAACAATTCCAAGGCGGCAGGGGATCAAAAGAAAAAAAGGAAATAGCCGAGAAATTAATTAGGGGTCAAAAATAAATCCACCAAAGGAAACTTTTATTGTTCATAGAGGATGACATGTGGGACCGACCTGCCAACGACGTCCTCATTGTTTCAAAGGGGCAGGGGATCAAAAGAAAAAGGGAAATAGCCGGAAATTAGGGGTCAAAAATAACTCCAAGAAAGGAAACTTTTATTATTCGTAGAGGATGACATGCGGGACCCATGAGCCAGCAGCTTACTCAACGTTTCAAAGGCGGCATGAGATCGAAAGAAAAAGGCAAGTTACCAAATATCAGGAGCCAAAAATAATCCAAGATTTATTGTACATAGAGGATGACATGTGGGTCCCATTTTGCATCAGCGGTCTCAATGTTTGTAATGCGGCTTGAGATCAAAAAAAAAGAAAGTAGCTAGTAATTAGGGGGTGAAAAAAAATCCAAGAAAAGAAAGTTGATGGACATAGAGGATGACATGCGGGTCCCTTGAACCAACAGCTTACTCAACGTTTCAAAGGGGGCAGGGGATCAAAAGAAAAAGGCAAGCCAAAAATCAGAGGGTGAAAAAAAATCCAACAAAGGAAACTTTTATAGCACATAGAGGATGACATGCGGGTCCCATGAGCCAGCAGGTACCTCAACGTTTCAAACGTGGCATGAGATCGAAAGAAAAAGGCAAGTGACCAAATATGAGGTGCCAAAAAAAACTCCAAGAAAAGAAAGTTGATTGCTCATAGAGGATGACATGCGGGTCCCATTTAGCTGCAGCGGTCTCACCGTTTGAGAGGCGGCAGGGGATCGAAATAAAAAGGCAAGTGACCAAATATCAGGAGCCAAAAATAATTCAAGAATAGAAAGTTTTATAGTCCATAGAGGATGACATGCGGGTCCCATTTAGCTGCAGCGGTCTCACCGTTTGACAGGCGGAAGGGGATCGAAAGAAAAAGGCAAGTGACCAAATATGAGGTGCCAAAAAAAATCCAAGAAAAGAAAGTTTTATAGTACATAGAGGATGACATGTGGGTCCCATTTAGCAGCAGCGGTATCACCATTTGAGAGGCGGCAGGGGATCGAAAGAAAAAGGCAAGTGACCAAATATGAGGTGCCAAAAAAAACTCCAAGAAAAGAAAGTTGATTGCTCATAGAGGATGACATGCGGGTCCCATTTAGCTGCAGCGGTCTCAACGTTTCCAAGGCGGCACGGGATCAAAAGAAAAAGGAGGTAGCCAGAAATCAGGGGGTCAAAAAAAATCCAAGAAAAGAAGGAATTTTGGTTCATAGAGGATGACAAGCGGGACCCATGATCCTGCATCGTAAACGGCTCGATCGGAGAGCGTTGAACGAGATGGCGCGATCGAGAAAAAAAACAATGCTAGAGAGGCTGCCATGTGGGCCCTACATCCCTCGGCGGTGCGGATTTGCGTTGACTCGGCCGGCGAACCCGAGAATTCGCGATGCACCACGTCCCGGGCCACCATACGCGACGTTTTGGCCGCTTTCGTCGGGCTAGGTGGCCTCAAAAACGAGAAAAAAAAGTTTTGACATGAACCACGGAGGGACCAAAAATCGTCGGCCATGGTGCACCAGCAACCACGGCGCGACTTCAACTTCATCGGCCATGGCAACTTTTCTTGTAGTGATCCTCGGAATTAACCTCTTACTATTGCTCGAACTGTGACGCCAGGCACGGCTTGGGGTCAAGCGACACACCGTTCATCTGCAATGCCCGATACTCGTCGGGAGAAGATAGTGTCGGCAGCATCGCCCGAAGAGCCACCCGAAGAACAGCACATCATCAGGTCTACGTCGCCAACAACACAGGAAATACAAGGCACGGAGGAGACGGAGACCGCACGCCTCATTCTAGCAGGAGAGCAAGCTTCGAAAATAGCGCCAGCAATCGCGATAGCGACTACACCATCGCGGACGAGGAATGGGCGGCGGCCAGGGCAGCCGTACTTAACAACACCCCGCTCCCTGCAGGAACCTCGGTTGGAACCCTAAACGCATACCGCTCTATATTAGAGAAAAACCGGGAGCACCTGTCGAGAGAGCAAGCTACCCTCGAGAGACGTCTATCTGCGGCAGAACGATCCAGCGAGCGACGGAGAGCTTCACAAGGAAGCGCTTCTCGAACTGCTCTTGGGGGAGGAAAACATCGGTCAAGACTGTCCAGGCTCTCAGAAGACGACGCCAGAGAAATAACGTCGAATCTAACCAAGTCCTTCATGACCACGGACACCGCGGGCATGCCACGGCCGAAGAACATTGCGGGAGCAACAGCTAACCTCGCTGCATACCTCATCAACCAGCGCCCCGAAGGATCCATGGCACAAGCTCACCGTGGTGCCCTAGAAAGTCTCGCGATATTGGGAAACAATCTAGTTCCGCAGAAGGAGAAAACCACGGCGCAGGCCAGCTAGCGGTTCAAAACATCGGGCGAGGGATGCTCGGGATGAAATCACCTAGAGCCGGATTGATAAAGCAAGGCGACGACGCGCCGCCAGAAAGGACGACGACAGTGACCCCTCAGATGAGGATCAGGAGTACGATGGTGAACTAAGGGGAGCCGATTGTTTGAGTTACAAAATCCGCGAGACGATGCCACCCAAAAAGTTCAAGCCTACTCCCACCGACGCTGCCAAGTATGATGGGCAGCAGGAACCAAGATCTTGGATAGACGATTACCTGCAGACTGTGATTCTGCATAAAGGGAACCAGATAGCAGCAATGCAGTGCTTGCAGCTCTACTTAAAGGACTCAGTGCGAGCCTGGTTAAGGGGGCTGCCGAAGGGTTCCATCAAATCATGGGACGACCTAGTGGACGCCTTTGTTGCTAATTTCCAGGCAACATACAAAAGACCCGTCGGGATTGAGGAGTTACGCAACTGCCAGCAGAACGTAAGGAGTCGATGCGCTCATACATAGGGAGATTCACCAAACTCCTAAACGCTGCCGAAGATGTATCCGTAGACAGAGCAATCGACGCTTTCAGCGATGGCGTCCGACGTGAAAGTTACATAGAAGAACTCGGACGCAAAAAGCCGAAAACCATTACCAAGCTAATGGAAATCGCCAATAGCTGGGCTGATGGCGAGGACAACGTGCGAAGACCGCGCCAGCGCAGCGATGACGAAGATGACGACCAGCCAAAGCACGACTCGGGCAGCCGAAGGGATCGGCACAAAAGGAGGAAAAATCGCAACTATGACGACAGCAATCTGGTAGCTGCAGGATACTCCGATCGACATGACGATCGGTATGATGAAAGAAGAGACGATCGACAGGATGGCAATCGGAACAACTCTGGAAACCGTGGCAATTATAAACCACGGCAGCAGAGGACTCCCGAGCTACCCTATGCTGAGCAGATCAATGCCCCCTGTTACTTGCACTCGTATGTCGACTCCAAGGACGGCAAAACAAAGTCAAGTCACCTTCTCAGGGATTGTCGACAGTTCCTTGACATGCACAAACTCATCCAGCAGTCAGGACAGCAATCGTTACCACCTCCACCCCCACCTCCACCACAGCACCAAGTCCAGCAGGCCCAACCTCATCAACCCAACGAGGCGTTCCCACCACCACGTGGGCAGATGAGTATGATCCACAAGACAGGTGTCTCGAGAAGAAAGATGAAGAAGCTCACCCGAGAAATTAATCTGGCCGAAAGCATCATGGCAAACATCCCTGAGTATGTCGAGTGGTCCTCTCAGAACATTACGTTCAGCCGAGCAGACCACCCGATGACCATACCAAAACCAGGACACGCTGCCCTAGTAGTTGAGGCACAGATAGGGGGATTCAAGATGAGCAAAGTCTTTATGGATGGTGGGAGCGGGTTAAACCTGATTTTCGTCGACACAATCATGAGTATGGGGATCACCATGGGAATGCTGGAAGAGACAGACACCTGCTTCCATGGGATTCTGCCAACTGAACCAGGTTACTCTCTTGGCAGAATTTACCTGAATGTCGTCTTCGGCAGATTCGACAATTTCAGGAAGGAAAAGATCGAGTTTGAAGTAGTGAACTGGGAGTCACAGTATCACGCTATACTCGGAAGACCAGCTTATGCCAAGTTCATGGCCGTGCCGCACTATGCATATCTCAAGCTGAAAATGCCTCGGGAACAAAGGGACAAACATCACAGTCCATGGAAGTTTTTCACGCTCAGACAGTTGCGATCGCGATTTTCAGAGGATCGCTGCGACGTTTGGGAGCAAACAAGAAATTACTAAGCCTCCACCCAAGCTGTTGTTGCGCGAAATCAAGGAAGAGAAGGACGACAGGGAAAGGAAAAAGAAGCCAGCCGACCTTGCCCTTAAAGCTTCGGCAGCAGAAGCCTCGGCAGCAGGAGCTTCGGCAGCAAAAGCTTCGGCAGCAAAGGGTTCGGCAGTTGATGGCACAGAAGGCATAGAAAACAGCAAGACGCTGGCAATCACAGCTCAAACCCCTGATGAAACCAGCAACGCTGCAGCTACCACTAACGTGGTGAAGAAGCCAGGAGAAGAGAAGAACCCCTTCCTTGATTAAGAAATTTTTCAGCCTTTATTTTCCTTTTTCCTCTTACTTTATACAGGGCCTTCCTTTTTTCGCCCTCTAGCCCCGTGCTTACTTTATTAATAAGAACTTAAGCTTCCATTCTTTGTTAAAGCATTGCAGTGATCACAAACTTCTAAGCCCCATCACTACGTAAACGTAGTACGAGGATCGTGCTCCAAAAAGCCTCTACGAGTGCAAAAACGACGTTCACCTTTCCCTCTGCTATAGATGCCTCTACGAGTGCCGTAAATAGCAAGAGTTTGGAAATACACATAAACAACAACCCACGTTCGATATTTTACTTATGGAAATGTCAAGGAACAACGGGCTCATCGGCAGAATCACTACACCCAAAATATTCGGGAGTGCCTGTCGAAATTTAAAACGGTTGAAAGCAAAGTTGCGCATACAACAGGTTTAGCAAGACCTGCAACACGAGCTGATCACTCACATGATTTGCTAACCAACCAATATACATACATTTAAAAACGAGCAACTAAGATTCGCTCAAAGTCGAAACCTTGCCAACGGCAATAACATGGTAAAAGTACATATGCATGTATCTACCAAATGAAAAGGCGTCATTACATAATCCAAACACTTGGATAAAGTAGCCAAACTATTTATTTACAAACAGACATTAAAACCCTGAAATCACCCTTGCGGAGTTCCTCTTTCCTCAGGTACCCTTGAGTCCTCCTCGAGTCTGTCGACAATTATGTTGGCGGGCAACAATACCTTCGGATACAGCGCCTCCAAGTCTCCAGTAGCATTGGCAATCGACAGCAAACCTGCCGAAGGATAACGGGCAAGTACAAGGGCAAGCGTAAATCCGGCCCCTGCAAAAACTTGCGCACGTACCAAGTCTCGGATCTTCTTGGCATTACCAAATTCAGACATCAAAGCAAGGAGAGTCGGGGGAACTGCGTTCAAAGGGAACATTGTCTTCCAAACCACCCTCATAGCCTTGTAGCACTTGTCAAAAAAGTGGTGGACCTGCCGAACTCGATCCTGAAATTGCGCCACAGTCGAAGCCTTCGAGTGCTCCCGCCAGAAAATTTCCTCGGCTGAGGATAGTTGGATCAAGGCATTCACACGCTCGTGAATCCGTTTGTTCTCTTCTGCACGGTTCAGAGCTATGACTGGCACAGAAGTAAACAAAGGATCAGATAAAACGCTATCGACCAAAGGGTGCAGAGATCAAAGGACTCACAGTTCAAGCTCTCGGTAGCTTTATGCAGCTCAGTAAGAGTGTACCGCTCTACGTCAGCTGCAATCTCGCTCTTCTTGTTGACAATCGCGGCCAAGGCGTAGGTGATGCGCAGGTCCTTCTCCATCTGGGTGATCCGATCCTTCATCCGTTGGACCCGATCACCTTTGGGAAGAACGCCCGAGGAGTCATCAACAAACGAGGGCACCGGGAAAACCTGCAGGCAACAGCGTTAAAAGGATGATATGGTCAAATTAAGCATCCAACGAAACTCCCATCGGGAGAAGCACAAGTAATCTCTATCAGGAGAAGCACAAGTGAAGATATTATGATAAAAGTGTGCTGGCAACATTGCCAGCACAGTGTTCGTTACAAACTTAAGTTCTCGCAACAGAATAATGTTTCATACTAGCCCAAGGATAAAATTGTTACAACAGTCAAGGACCCTGAGTCTGAGTCGACAGGCTGGGGCCAGCCGATGTTTTTCCTGATGAAACTAAATCGAGAAGCTGGCGAGCACAAGTACGGGCGGACACTGTAAAGGCGCTTAAGTCAACAAATCGCCCATCTTTCTCTTTCGGCAGCTTGATGACCCACAAGTATAGGGGGTGTATCGTAGTACTTTCGATAAATAAGAGTGTCGAACCCAACGAGGAGCAGAAGGTGTTGACAAGCAGTTTCGATGAAGGATTCACTGTAAATGCTCACAGACAAGTATTCAGGGGGTTTTGATATTGCAGATAAATAAAATACAAGTAAATAAAATGCGAGAGAAATAATTGCAGCGAGTGGCCCAATCCTTTTAGCACAAAGGACAAGCCGGTTTGTTTACTTATAATGACCAAACGTTCCTGAGGACACATGGGGATTTTAGTCTAGTACTTTCGCTTCATGTGGCTTAGTAATCTTCATTGTTTTGATAAGTGTTGTGTGGGTGAACCTATGCTAATGCACCGCCCTTCCTAGGACTAATACATACTTGTGATTATACCCCTTGCAAGCATCCGCAACTACAAGAAAGTAATTAAGATAAATCTAACCACAGACCTTAAACTCCGAGATCCTCGCGATCCCTCCTCGCATCGATATACTAACGGGGGCTTAGGTTTCGTCACTCCGGCAACCCCGCAATTAGCAACCGAATACAAGATGCACTCCCCTAGGCCCATAAATGGTGAAGTGTCGTGTAGTCGACGTTCACACGACACCACTAGAAGAATGACACCACAACTTAAATATCATAACATTGAATATTACTCAACCATAATTTACTACTAGCATTTAGACTTCACCCATGTCCTCAAGAACTAAACGAACTACTCACGAGACATCATGTGGAATACAATCAGAGGTGATATGATGATGAATAACAATCTGAACATAAACCTTGGTTCAATGGTTTCACTCAATAGCATCTACAACAAGTATAGAATAACACCGGGAGAGTTTCCCCTATCAAACAATCAAGATTTAACCCGAATTGCTACAGCGGTGACGAGGTGCAGCGGTGGTGATGGCGGTGTAGATGATGGAGATGATGATGATGATGATGGAGATGATGTCCCGCTCGATGACGATGGCGATAGCGTCGATTTCCCCCTCCGGGAGGGAATTTCCCCGGCGGATTCCTGCCCGCCGGAGAGCTCTTTTCTCTCTGGTGTTCTCCGCCCCGCGAGGCGGCTGTAACCCTCCGTGCGGTCCTCTCTGTGGCTTAGGTTTTCGGGACGAAGGAGTACGCGAAGAAAAGGAGGCGAAAGGGGCTGTGGGGCCCCCAGACCACAGGGTGGCGCGGCCAGGCCATGGGCCGCGCTGCCCTAGGGTCTGGGCCCACAGTGGCTCCTCTCTGCTCCCCCTTCTGGCTCCCTCCGTCATCTGGAAAAATAGGAATTTACGTGAAATTCCCTTCCACAGCTTGATCTTCCGAAATATTGCGTTCTGACGGTGCTTTTTCCAGCAGAATCCTGGCTCCGGTGCTTGATCCTCCCATGATGATGAAACATGCAAAATAGATGAAATAACATAAGTATTGTGTCCCAATATGAAATATATCAATGAATAACAGCAAATTATGATACAAAATAGTGATGCAAATTGGACGTATCAACTCCCCCAAGCTTAGACCTCGCTTGTCCCCAAGCGAACCGAGCTCGATAAACAAGACCACATGTTTATGGAGTGAAGAGTCGATAAATAAAATACGGACAAGAAGCATCATATTCATTCACACAAGACATTCTAGTAAACAACTTCCTCATATAACTCATCTTGAAATAGGTAAAGAGAAATCACAAGTAAAGGTGCATAAGAAATCATAGTTGGTGATGGCAAACTTTGTTCTTGGTCAGAGAACTACTAACGGATTGTACTTCTAAGCAAAGCTTTCATATTAGATTTTATAGCTGAGTCTTCATATTTAAGCATAACAATCTCCTCATAATCATTGATAACTTCAAAGTCATATTCATTCAGATAAAATAGGTACTAAACAAGAAAGTATAAAAGACATGATTAACTGAATCATAGCATAAATGATTGGTTCACAACAACTCAATTGCTTGCTTGAGATAGAGAGAAATAGGTTTACTGACTCAACATAAAAGTAAAAGACAGGCCCTTCGCAGAGGGAAGCAGGGATTAAATCATGTGCTAGAGCTTTTCAAGTTTTGAAATCATATAAAGAGCATAAAAGTAAGATTTTGAGCGGTGTTTGTTGTTGTCAACGAATGGTAGCGGGCACTCTAACCCCTTGCCAAACGAACCTTCAAAGAGCGGCTCCCATGAGGGACGGCATCTCTACCAGCAAGGTAGATCATCCCCCTTCTCTTTTGTTTACACATGTATTTTAGTTGTATTAAGGATGACACTCCCCCCAACCTTGGCTTTCTCAATCCATGGCTAACCGAATCCTCGGGTGCCTTCCAACATTCACATACCATGGAGGAGTGTCTATTGCAAAATTAAGTTGCTTACTGATAAATCAGAGCAAAACATGTGAAGAGAATTATTAATGAAAGTTATTAATTGGGGCTGGGAACCCCGTTGCCAGCTCTTATTGCAAAATTATTGGATAAGCGGATGTGTCGCTAGTCCATTGTGAAAGTCCGCCCAATAAGATTGAAAGATAAAACACCACATACTTCCTCATGAGCTATAAAACATTGACACAAATAAGGAGTAGTAGTTTGAATAATTTAAAGGTAGCACATGAAGTATTTACTTGGAATGGCAGAAAATACCATGTAGTAGGTAGGTATGGTGGACACAAATGGCATAGGTTTGGTCTAAGGTTATGGATGTATGAGAAGCATTCCCTCTCGATACAGGTCTTTGGCTAGCAAGGTTTGATAGCAAGCATAAAGGTTGAGGGAAACAAACAAATATACGTATGATAGAAACAATCATGCATCTTTCTCATAAGCACAAGCAATTTTAACTCCAGAATACTAAGCATAGAGATAATAGAGTAATATATCTAAGTGTATTTCTCTCTTCTATTAAACATCAAGATGTTGTTGCTATTGACCAATGCTAAGTTTGCCAAAACCAAATAGATTTACTTAATGCTCCCAAAGTGATATCAATACTCATGTCAAGAGTAATCATATAATGGAGATTGCAAACTAAAATAAGGTGTGCAAAAAGTAAATGATAAGACTTCTCATTAATATTCCATAACGATAACTCACACCAACGGATACATAGATAACTAACTAAGAGAGATACTTCCACATTGCATACTATTCCATATGATAACTTCCCTACTCATGATATGACACTACTTGATAGTAAAAGATAAAGGTGGTGATGATGTGATACCGCGGCACTCCCCCAAGCTTGGAATAAACCAAGGGGATGCCAATACCGATGATGAATTACTCCTTCGGTGATGATGGTGATGGATTCTTCTTGACAAGCTTCCTGACAAGCTCCTTTAAACCTTCAATCTCATAGGTGAGGTTGCGAATCATCTCCGAGTTGTGCTCAACGCGGCTCATAATCATGTCCGGTGGTGAATCCCAACTCTTAGAATTGTTTCCCCATCCTTCAGCCTTCAGATTTCATCTCTCCTGCATTGTCAGAACGATTTATATCCCAATTACTTGGCAACACTACCTTGGGGGTCCTTTCAGTTTGACGATCGTAGATTAGATTGCGGTAAGGGTTGTAGTTGCTCGGAGAAGATGTCCTTGGAGCCAAGTAATGACGTGGAACCGCTCCTCCGTAGCGATTCGTGCACTCCTCTTGATGTTGGATGGATTTGATATCACGCCAATACTTGCGACGGTGGCTTGTTGGTGTTCCTGCGGAGCTTCCTCCACTTCTTCCTCATCCTCTCTTGCGTCTTCTTTCTTCAGCTCCGGGTCTTGAATATTTTCCTTCAAAGGTTCCTTGTCCTTGTTGTTAGAGACCATGGTGCTTCTAGATCAAAACAAATCTGGCAGAAAACAGCTTGAAACAAAACACGACGAGAAAACGATATTACGGACCTCCAGGGGTCCGGGGGATTATGTAGCAAATATTTTTACGACAAAAGGAAGGTTCCAGGCCGAAAACGAGTGGAAACGGGACGCCGAGGTGCCGTCACCATAGGTCGGCGCGGCCGGGTGGGGCCCGCGCCGGCCTGTGGTGACGGGCCCTCGCGCGTCTTTTCCACTCCGTTTCGATTCCGTAATTTTTCATATTTTCTAAAAACAGCAGAAATAATGTTCGGAAAGGTAAACGCGGACTTTTTATTACCTGTATTGTTACCTATTCAAAGTCCAGTTCTGGCGGACTGTCAATTTGTCCTTTGATGAAAGCCTCCGGTGTTTCCACTTGAATAATATCAACATCAACATTATAAGAATCACCCGAGATATAATGCTTGAGTCTTTGTCCATTCACCACTTGTGTGGCATTGCCTTGGAGAGAGCTAATTTTAATTGCTCCCGAACGATACACCTCTTCAACAACATATGGTCCTTCCCACTTCGAGAGTAATTTCCCGCAAAGAATCTGAGACGAGACCGATACAATAGAACTTGATCTCCAACATTAAATTCTCTTTTAATGATCCTTCTATCATGCCACTTCTTAACTTTTTCTTTAAAGAGTTTAGCATTTTCATAAGCTTCATTTCTCCATTCATCTAGAGAACTTAATTGCAACAACCTCTTATTACCGGCTAATTTAGGATCTTTATTTAGTTCTCTAACAGCCCAATAAGCTTTGTGCTCTAGTTCTAAAGGTAAATGACAAGCTTTTCCATAAACCATTTTATAAGGTGACATTCCCATAGGATTTTTATAAGCAGTTCTATAAGCCCATAGTGCTTCTTTCAATTTGCTAGCCCAATTCTTCCTAGATTTGTTAACAGTCTTACCCAAGATAGCTTTAATCTCTCTATTTGATAATTCTACTTGACCACTAGTTTGAGGGTGATAAGCCGAAGCAATTCTATGATTAATACCATACTTAGCAAGAGTTTTTCTAAAACCTCCATGAATAAAATGAGAACCTCCATCAGTCATAATATATCTAGGTACTCCAAATCTAGGAAATATAACATCTACAAGCATTTTTATAGAGGTCTCACCATCAGCACTTTTTGTAGGTATAGCTTCTACCCATTTAGTAACATAATCAACAGCGACAAGTATATGAGTGTTACCGTCTGAAGAAGGGAAAGGACCCATGAAGTCGAATCCCCAACAATCGAATGGTTCAATAACAAGAGTATAATTCATAGGCATTTCATTGCGTCTAGAGATATTACCGACTCTTTGACATTCATCACAAGATAAAATAAATTTCCTTGCATCTTTGAAGAGTGTTGGCCAATAAAAACCTGATTGTAGAACCTTTTGCGCGGTTCTATCTCCAGCGTGATGTCCTCCATAAACACTACCATGACATTTATTCAATATCTCCTGTTGTTCATATTCAGGAACACATCTTCGCATAATACCATCTACTCCTTCTTTATATAAGTGTGGGTCATCCCAAAAATAATTCCTCAAGTCATAAAAGAATTTCCTCCTTTGCTGAGCTGAAAAGGTTGGAGGCAAATACTTCGAAACAATAAAGTTAGCATAATCTGCATACCAAGGGCTCTCTCGCGAGCTCACCTTTATTACAGCCAATTGTTCATTTGGAAAACTATCATTAACGAGAACAGGATCATAAGCAATATTTTCCAATCTAGACAAATTATCAGCAACGGGATTATCAGCACCTTTCCTATCTATAATATTTAAATCAAATTCTTGCAACGAAGTACCCATCTAATAAGCCTTGGCTTAGCATCTTTCTTTGTCATAAGGTATCTAATTGCAAGCATGATCGGTATGAATTGTAACTTTCGAATCAACAATATAGGGTCTAAACTTATCACAAGCAAAGACTACAGCTAACAATTCCTTTTCGGTTGTAGCATAATTTCTTTGAGCAGCATCAAGAGTCTTACTAGCATAATGAATAACATTTAATTTTTTATCTACCCGCTGTCCAAGAACAGCGCCTACAAGCAAAATCACTAGCATCACACATAATTTCAAAAGGCAAATTCCAATCGGGAGGTTCGACTACAGGAGCAGCTTGTTAAGGCTTTCTTTAGAGTTTCAAAAGCTTCCTTACAATCATCATCAAAAACAAAAGGTACATCTTTTTGAAGAAGATTAGTAAGAGGCTTTGAAATTTTAGAGAAATCTTTAATAAATCTCCTATAAAACCCTGCATGACCAAGAACACTACGAATACCTTTAACATCCCTCGGATAGGGCATCTTCTCAATTGCTTCAACTTTAGCTCTATCAACTTAAATACCTCTCTCGGAAATTTTATGTCCCAATACAATTCCTTCATTAACCATAAAGTGGCATTTCTCCCAATTAAGAACAAGGTTAGTTTCTTCACATCTCTGCAAAACTTTATCGAGGTTTCGCAAGCAATTATCAAAAGAATTCCCATAGACAGAAAAATCATCCATGAACACCTCTACAATACTTTCGCAAAAACCATGAAAAATAGCAGACATGCATCTTTGAAAAGTAGCAGGAGCATTACATAAACCAAAAGGCATACGCCTATAAGCATAAGTTCCATAAGGACAAGTAAACGTGGTTTTCTCTTGATCTTTAGCTTTAACAGCAATTTGTGAAAACCCAGAATAACCATCAAGAAAGCAAAAATGAGTATTTTTTAGATAACCTTTCTAGCATTTGATCAATAAAGGGTAAAGGGTAATGATCTTTCTTAGTAACTTTATTAACTTTTCAAAAATCAATGCACATTCTATAACCTACAACTATTCTTTGAGGAATAAGCTCATCATTATCATTAGGCACAACAGATCATTCCTCCTTTCTTAGGAACACAATGCACAGGACTAACCCATCTACTATCAGCAATAGGATATATAATACCAGCTTCAAGAAGTTTTAATACCTCATTTCTTACCACCTCTTTCATCTTCGGAATTAGACGACGTTGATGTTCAACAACAAGCTTTGCATCTTCTTCCGTATTAATAGCATGTTGGCAAATAGAAGGAGAAATCCCTTTCAAATCATCAAGAGTATAGCCAATAGCTCCTCGGTGTTTCTTCAATATTTCCAATAACCTTTCTTCCTCAATCTCCGAAAGCTTAGAACTAATAATAACAGGATATATTTTCTTATCATCAATATGAGCATATTTAAGATTATCGGGTAAAGGCTTTAAATCAAAAACAGGATCTTCCTTTGGTGGCGGTGTTGTACCCAAATCTTCCACCGGTAAATCATGCTTGAGAATAGGTTGGCGAAGAAAAATTTCCTCAAGCTCATCTCTTTCTTTCCTAAAAGCTTCACTTTCACTATTCTCCAAATGTTGCTGCAAAGGATTATTAGGAACAAGAACAATAGATGCACACTTGCTCCATTTTAAAATCATTACTAGGCAAGTCAGCTTTATAAGGAGTTTTGGTAAATTTAGAAAAGTTAAATTCATAAGGTTCACCAGCAAATCTAGTCAAAATTTTCTCTTTCTTACAATCTATAATAGCTCCACAAGTATTTAGAAAAGGTCTACCAAAAATGATAGGACAATGATCACTAGCGAGCAGAACCAAGTACCAAAAAGTCAGCAGGATATTTAATCTTACCGCACGTAACTTCCATATCCCGAACAATACCAATTGGAGAAATAGTTTCTCTATTAGCCGGATGAATAACCACATCAATATCTTCAAGTTCACAAGAACCAATTTCGTGCATAATCTCCGTGTAAAGCTCATAAGGAATAGCACTAACACTTGCACCAATATCACATAAACCATAATAGCAATGATCACCAATTCTAACGGATAGCATAGGAACACTAACTTGTTTGGATTTATTAGGATGTGAAACAATATTAGAAGCATCTTCACGAGAAAATAATATGACCATCCTCCACATTTTCAAGTCACAAGATCTTTAACTATTGCAACATCGAGTTCAATTTTAATTTGTTCTTCGAGTTCTTTAGGTTTCTTTTCACTTTTATTAACCGCACTAGATATGACAGAGTACTCCTTCATTTTAGCAGGGAAAGGAGTTTTTTCAATATAAGCTTCAGGAATAACATTATCAACAGTTTCAATCACTACACATTTGTTTACAGATGAATCAATTTTATCTTTATACTGTTCATGATACTTATCAAAATTCTTCTTAGGCAGTTCATAGTGAGAGGCAAAAGCTTTATAAAGATTTGCAACAACTTGGGAATCAAGACCATATGTAGCACTCATATTACAAAATTTATCAGTATCCATAAAAGCTTCAATGCATTTATAATCATAAATTATACCTGACTCTCTATCTTTGTCGTTCTCCCATCCTTCAGTATTTTCTTGGATCCGATCAAGAAGGTCTCTTTTAAACTCTTCATTCTTGCGTGTAAATGATCCAGAACAAGAAGTATCCAGCAAGGTCTTGTCTTGAAAAGAAAGTCTTGCATAGAAATTATCAATAATAACATTACCGGGAAGCTCATGAATGGGGCATTTGAGCATTAAAGACTTCAATCTCCCCCAAGCTTGGGCAATACTCTCTCCATCATGAGGCCAGAAATTATATATGCGGTTCCGATCTTTGTGAATTTCACTTGGAGGATAAAATTTGGAATAAAATAAAGGCACAATGTCCTCCCAATCAATAGAATCACCATTCTTCAGCAATTTATACCAATGCGCCGCTTTACCAGACAGCGATATAGTGAATAGTTTCTTCCTAACTTCATTCATAGAAATACCTGCACATTTGAATAACCCACATAATTCATGCAAAAACAATAAATGATCACCAGGATGGACAGTTCCATCCCCTTCATAGCGGTTATCCATAACACGTTCAATAATTTTCATAGGTATTTTATATGGTACTACTTCCTCACCTGGCGCTTCATCCACTACCGTTGCAGTAGTAGTAGATTTCCCAAATAGAAATTGAAGAGAAGATCTCTCCATAATGATTTATAGCAGCAGGCAGAAATAAAATCAGCACAAACAGTAAAGGTTTTCCTTACCAATTCCGCTTACCAATAGCGCTTCACTCCCGGCAACGGCGCCAGAAAATAGTCTTGATGACCCACAAGTATAGGGGTGTATCGTAGTACTTTCGATAAATAAGAGTGTCGAACCCAACGAGGAGCGAGAAGGTGTTGACAAGCGGTTTCGATGAAGGATTCACCGTAAATGCTCACGGACAAGTATTCGGGGGTTTTGATATTGCAGATAAATAAAATACAAGTAAATAAAATGCGAGAGAAATAATTGCAGCGAGTGGCCCAATCCTTTTAGCACAAAGGACAAGCCGGTTTGTTTACTTATAATGACCAAACGTTCCTGAGGACACATGTGGATTTTAGTCTAGTACTTTCGCTTCATGTGGCTTAATAATCTTCATTGTTTTGATAAGTGTTGTGTGGGTGAACCTATGCTAATGCACCGCCCTTCCTAGGACTAATACATACTTGTGATTATACCCCTTGCAAGCATCCGCAACTACAAGAAAGTAATTAAGATAAATCTAACCACAGCCTTAAACTGCGAGATCCTGCGATCCCTCCTGCATCGATATACTAACGGGGGCTTAGGTTTCGTCACTCCGGCAACCCCGCAATTAGCAACCGAATACAAGATGCACTCCCCTAGGCCCATAAATGGTGAAGTGTCGTGTAGTCGACGTTCACACGACACCACTAGAAGAATGACACCACAACTTAAATATCATAACATTGAATATTACTCAACCATAATTCACTACTAGCATTTAGACTTCACCCATGTCCTCAAGAACTAAACGAACTACTCACGAGACATCATATGGAATACAATCAGAGGTGATATGATGATGAATAACAATCTGAACATAAACCTTGGTTCAATGGTTTCACTCAATAGCATCTACAACAAGTATAGAATAACACCGGGAGAGTTTCCCCTATCAAACAATCAAGATTTAACCCGAATTGCTACAGCGGTGACGAGGTGCAGCGGTGGTGATGGCGGTGTAGATGATGGAGATGATGATGATGATGATGGAGATGATGTCCCGCTCGATGACGATGGCGATGGCGTCGATTTCCCCTCCGGGAGGGAATTTCCCCGGCGGATTCCTGCCCGCCGGAGAGCTCTTTTCTCTCTGGTGTTCTCCGCCCCGCAGAGGCGGCTGTAACCCTCCGTGCGGTCCTCTCTGTGGCTTAGGTTTTCGGGACGAAGGAGTACGCGAAGAAAAGGAGGCGAAAGGGGCTGTGGGGCCCCCAGACCACAGGGTGGCGCGGCCAGGCCATGGGCCGCGCCGCCCTAGGGTCTGGGCCCACAGTGGCTCCTCTCTCGCTCCCCCTTCCGGCTCCCTCCGTCATCCGGAAAAATAGGAATTTACGTGAAATTCCCTTCCACGATTGATCTTCCGAAATATTGCGTTCGACGGTGCTTTTTCCAGCGAGAATCCCGGCTCCGGTGCTTGATCCTCCCATGATGATGAAACATGCAAAATAGATGAAATAACATAAGTATTGTGTCCCAATATGAAATATATCAATGAATAACAGCAAATTATGATACAAAATAGTGATGCAAATTGGACGTATCACAGCTCCTTAGTCATTTCTTCGATGTCAGCCTTAAAGCCGTAACCCATCATAAGTTGGAAGGCAAGGAGGGCACCATAGGTACGCGAGGTACGCTTGAATACCTCAATGACTCCCTTGGTGTCGACTGCGAAGGCATCAATCAGCTGCCCCAGAGTCTTCTCCTGCTTGGCCTTGGGGAATATCATCGAATGCATCCGCGCCAGAGCACCCTTTCCCTTGTCAAGAAGCTCCCGGGTAAGTTGGTGGGTGGCGAGAACCATCGACACAAAATTTGCCGGGGAATTGCTCGGAATTTTGTCCAAGTCAGTAGCAGGGATGCTGGCGGCTTCTGCAAGAAATTAAAGGAAATCGTTGACGAAGAAACAGATCCATAAAAAGTGATAATCTACAAGGGATGTATGAAAGAACTTACCAAGTAGGGCCAAGGCAGACTGACGAAGGAGTTCATCCTTTTCTGCCGCCCGAGCTTCCTCCTCCTTCAGCCTCTCCTTCAGCTTGTTCAGCTCTTCTTTCAGGGAGTCGACCTCCTGGCAAGCTATGGCGGCCTTTTTGATGGCGCCATCTAACTTTGAAGAGGAAGACTTAGCCTCCTCCTGCAGCCGAATTTTTTCCGCCTCCAGAGAGGTGAATTGAGAGGCGAAGGCCTCTAAAGAGGATATCTCACCTCGCAGATCCTTGAAGAAAGGGAATGTTTTACAAAGATCATTAGGCGAGGCACACTCCAAAAAGATTCGGGTTATGAAAGGCTTACAGAAGGAGGAGCTGTGATAGCAGCAGGAACATCTTTCCCTTTGGAAAGGGAGGAAGCAGTCGATGCTTGTGCCGCGGGCGCCGTTTTAAGAGCCGAAGCTTCGGAAGCCGCGGCGGCCGGTGAAACCGCATCAGATCTGACCCTCTTAGGCGGGGGCTCAGCGAAAGCTTCATCGCTACAAGAAGGACATGATCAACCAGAATTTTGAGAGAAATGCGAAGACCGAGAAGCAGAATATAGTAAAAAGGAGGAAAACGCTTACATGTCAAGGAGATCATTTTCATCGGCAAAGCCGCCGATCGATCTCTTCTTAGGCGAAGCCCTGGTCTCCTCCGCAGCTGCATTAACAAAGGCATCATGATCAGCGTCGTCATCACGCACTGATCCCTCCGTGTCGCAGGTGTTATCGGCTGACGGAAGGAGGTTGGTGTGGAAGGTTTCAGAATCTATCGGATCATCGCGATCGCTTGTTGGGCTTGTATGCTCAACAGTATGAAAGTCAACAGGTTCTGAAGATCCTCTTCCCTCGGAGGTATCGTTTGGCGAATTATGCAAGTCCCTGGAGGCTACGGGAGTCTGTCGAAGAAAAGACGGATGAGGACAGCAGTAATTATGTCGACTAAGTAAATAGCAGTGAAATAAGAATTTGAGAAAGGAAGTTACCTCTGGTGGTGGATGATTGGCATCAAAGGGAGTATATGGAGACATCAGTGGGATCAGGTCTTCTTGGCTAAAGAAAGTGAGGCGACGAACTTCGTCGAGCAGTTCCTTTTCCGACAGTTCGGCAGCGTTAATTCTGGTCTCATCTTTCGGACCTGAATACAACCACATTGGACGAACTCTAGCCATGACTGGTTGGACTCGACGTTTCAGAAACACTGCCGCTACCTCGGTGCCGACCATGGTTTGTCCATCAGCCTCCTTGATCCGAAGAAATCTGGCAAATAATTCATCGGCTGCTACTTTTTCGTCGGGAGAGAGAACATTCTTCCAGGAATTCTTAGGCTTAGCTTCAAGGACATCGACAAAGCGAGGAAGTTGAGATTCGGGTGACAAGGAATCCTTGATATAGAACCACTTCAATCTCCACCCTTGCACGGACTCTCTCATTGGGAAATTGAAGTAATTGACATCCAAACGAGCTACAAATCCCATTCCTCCGGTGACAAAGGATCTGTTGCTACTGCTGTATCTCTTCACATAGAAGATCTTTTTCCACAACCCAAAATGAGGCTCAACGCCCAGATATGCTTCGCTGAGGGTGATAAACACAGCAACGTGGAGAATTGAGTTGGGAGTGAGTTTCCATAGTTGGATTTCATAAGTTCGCAAGAGATGGAGGAGGAATTTGTGAACGGGAAGCGAAAGGCCTCGGTATAAGAACGACAAGAACATCACGGTAAAACCGGCAGGGGGATTAGGTCGAGAAATCGCACCTGGAAAGATCACATTCCCCTCATCGGAGGAGATCAATCCCAGGCTTCGGGATTTCTTCTCGTCACGCTTGGTGACGGTTGAAGCTATCCAATCTCCGGGCCTGGCTGCTGAGCTCGGTGGCGCCGGCGGTGCCGGAGCTGGGGGAGGAGCGCTTGGGGCGCCCTCCTTCAAAAGAATCGAGGAAGATTTGGCGGCGGCACCACCGCTCGTGGAGCTGGCGGCGGCGCTAGGGTTCTTCTTCTTCACCATTGTGAGATCTGGGAGAAACCGGAAGGCAGTGGTGGCGGCGCGAGCAGTTGTGAACGGGAGAGGAGGAAGAACAGCGAAGGGATGAATGAAGGAGAAGATTAGGGATTTCTATCTCTTGGGAAACTTAAGGAAGGCCTCGTATTGTCAGTAGGCCTTTTCTCCAGTTAATGGTTGCGGAAATCAAGGAGGTGCCTCGCTAACCGTGTAAAGAGGAGCAGGAATTGCTCAAAAAACAGGGCTGGCAGGTTGCGTCTTATCAGTCAAAATCAAGGAGACAGAAAAACGTCATCAATGACGTCATGATTGCATACAAAGAGATAAGAAAGTATCGGGTGATCAACTTGAGACTACGCACGGATTGCGAGCATCCGCACCTAGGCTCGGGGGCTACTCCCATCGGGAGCGCTGGCGCGCACCCGATAGAAAAAAGACTCGAAGGAAAAAATTTGACTCAAGTCTGCACCCGGACGTAAGCGCCCGTGCCCAGACTCGGGGGCTACTCCCATCGGGAGCGCCGGACGCGCACCCGACAGAACTTTTTTCGCACTCCAGGATCATGCCCGGGGACTTGATTCTGTGTAGGGTAACGTTTTTTTGCCATCGGCAGTTAACCAACAAAAGTTGGGCACGTTATTCGTTATCCCTTGCATAAAGAAAATATATCGGATGGTCTACAAAGACTTGCAGGAAAGACTTCGGCAGAAGAAGATGTTCGAGTGGTACAACTTGAGTCTACGCACGGATTGCAAGCATCCGTACCTAGACTCGGGGGCTACTCCCATCGGGAGCGCTGACGCGTACCCGATAGAAGACAGAAGGAAAGAAAGAATGATCAAGGAGAAGGACTTCGGAAGAAGATATGCTTCAGTCTCTACCCGAACTATGTTCGGCTAGACACTCGGGGGCTACTGATACGGGCATGGAGGCCTATGTGGAGCCCAGATTCAGGACTCCACCAGCTCATTTATCCTAGTTTATGTAATGGTCATATGTGGGCCAATTAGGGTTTTTAATAAATCGAGTTAGTATTGGTTTGGGCCTGTCCAAACCAAGTTAGGGAGGCCCACTAGGGCTGGCCGGCCACCATCCTCTCATATAAGGTGGAGGGGCGGCTAGGGTTTAGGTAGTTCAAGTTTAGTCTAAAAGTTAGGGTTTCCCTATTACGTGTGATCACGTGTATCATCCCTCCGGGGGTACGGCGCTGCCGTTTATCTATTATTATCCGCTGCGAAGGTTCTTGTGTTCATCAAGGATTGTCTAGCTCTTGGTTTGAGGCGGTCGTTCATCGATCCGTTGCTTGCTGGATTCGTTCCCTCTTCTCCAGGCTGCGTTCATCGCGTTGTTGGGAGGATTCTCTACCCCAGGTTCTCGCTGTGAAAGATCGGGCATCAACTAGGTGGATCGGCTTGGATTCACCGTATCATGTGGTATCAGAGCTTGCCAATTTGGATTCACCGTTGCTTACCGTAGCATGATACGGTGAATCCAAGCCGATCCACCTAGTTGATGCCCGATCTTTCACAGCGAGAACCTAGGGTAGAGAATCCTCCCAACAACGCGATGAACGCAGCCTGGAGAAGAGGGAACGAATCCAGCAAGCAACGGATCGATGAACGACCGCCTCAAACCAAGAGCTAGACAATCCTTGATGAACACAAGAACCTTCGCAGTGGATAATAATAGATAAACGGCAGCGCCGTACCCCCGGAGGGATGATACACGTGATCACACATAATAGGGAAACCCTAACTTTTAGACTAAACTTGAACTACCTAAACCCTAGCCGCCCCTCCACCTTATATGAGAGGATGGTGGCCGGCCAGCCCTAGTGGGCCTCCCTAACTTGGTTTGGACAGGCCCAAACCAATACTAACTCGATTTATTAAAAACCCTAATTGGCCCACATATGACCATTACATAAACTAGGATAAATGAGCTGGTGGAGTCCTGAATCTGGGCTCCACATAGGCCTCCATGCCCGTATCAGCTACTGACGTGGGCATTACCCTTCGGGTAACCAATATTGATCTACCCTATACGGTCCAGATGGAGGCCCATGAAGGTACCCGAAGGGAAGGTGGGCCACTAGGACGGTGCGGCGGAAGATTACTTGAAGTACAAGACACGGAAGAAGCCGAACAAGGAAAGATTAGAGATAGATCTACTGTAAACCTACTCGTACTCGATTAGACCTCTCGGGACATGGCCACCTATATAAAGGCCAGGAGAGGGGCTATCGAGGGACACAACCAATCTTAGCGATCTTAGCCAACAGAAACTTAGAACTAGGTTACCCTAGCAATTAGCTATCTCGACGAGATCACTGCCAAACTATTCGGCACCCCATTGTAACCCGTTTGCATCATAATCAAGAACAGACAGGCAGGACGTAAGGGTTTTACCTCATCGAGGGCCCCGAACCTGGGTAAATCGCTCTCCCCGCTTGTCTGTGAACCGATGTCTCGTGTCAGCTTGCAGGATTCCATCAACCCTAAGCCCCTATCGGAGGGCATTGCCAAGGAGCACCCTCGACACCAGCCTACCGCTTGCTCCTCGGGTGACAAGTGTCTACGGACAATGCCGTGGGGAACTTTTGGCTTCCCCAGCTTACCGCTTGCCCCCTTGGATTACAAGTGTCTACGGTAAAGTGCGTCCGTTGATGTACAAGAGGTGGAAATACGATTGACTATTCCGTCCCACTCCAGATCTTATGGTTAACACGGGTATTACGACACAAGAATCACTGGACGACATTTGTTGTTTAATCCTAGATGGATATAAACCCTTGCAATGGAACCTCCACCATATCAACACATACCATGGTTCCATTGCCCACCACTTAGTCATATTCATAGTTATGAAAATATTGGTTTTGCTTTTTATGCAATAGTGATAAACATAGTACTTTGCAAGTAATTTGGTAAAAATACTCAAATGATATGAGCAAGTGATGAACTTGCCTTTCTTGGCTGCAAGATTATGCAGACAAGGTCTTCGATACGCAATAACTCCAAATTCTGAAATAGCATCATCGTCCGGTAAGGACGATGTTTAAAAGATTGGCAAGGATGCAATAATGCATAGGTATGAGATGCAATCGCTCTAAGCGTGACCAAACCCCGATGATTTAGGATTAGTGAGTTCTAATGATTATTATTGGGTGTGTTGCACTTTTAGAGTGATTCACAAACAAGGTTCTTATTCAGGGTTGTGTTGTTTTAGAATCATAAGCAAGTGGTAAAATGTATAGTAACAATCATACACATCAAGGAATAGTAGTTGTATAATAAGTAAAGAGCAGTTGTCAATTTTAAGTCCTATAGTGCATGGTTGATGATTACTTGTTATATATTTCAAAAGAATATCTTTTGAAGAACATGTTCTTTAATAAAGAACAAGTATGATAATTAGGTTGGTGGGGTTCTATAGTTGACTATGGTTCCAAGTAGCTTCTGGAATTAGGATTAGATGGATCCCAACCATGTTGGTTTTATCATAAGCTAGAAGTTGTAAGGGTTGAGCTAAGCCTAAGCATCTTAAGCAATTAATTACACAGGGGTGCTATCAAGATTGGTTATACCTTACTGGTGATAGCTGGCTATTGTCTATAGGTCCTTATAAGCAGGGTTGGTGATGATTCTCTATTTACTTCAAAAGAATAACTTTTGAAGAACATACTTCTTAAGTAATAAGAAGTATTTCAATTAATGTTGAGGGTATCTAGAGTTTCCTATTGGATCTACTAAGTAAGGAATGGTGGTTTCCTAAATAGGAGGATTAATAATTATCTCACCCCAATAGGGTTTAGTGTGTATGGAATAGGATGCACAATATTGGCATGGTTGCTATTGGAGTTCCTCATAATGATGTGATGCTAAGCATTGATGAATAAGGATGATGGTTTTGGCATTAGAAACTAGGGTTTAGACTTGGTTGATCCTAATTTGATCATCTAGGTGGATAGGGATTCATATATGGAACACTAAATTATTGATAATAGAGCTCCTACATTATATGTGAACATGGCAAGTATTTAATTGCTAGTTATGGTTCTATGGATCAAAAGCAAAGTATCATTATCACATGTTCTAACCTAAGGTTTAGGTTTAGACACAATTTAGGGTTCATATTGGTTAATGAAGCTAGGGTTCCTATTTGGATTAGGGTTTTAGGAATCACATAAAATTATGAGGTTATCACTTTGTTTATAATGGAACTAGGGTTTCCTAATTATCCTATAATTCTTGGATTAATAACTTCATTAATAAAATTGAAGTTATTAATAACTTTGAAATAAAAATAATATTGGATTTGTCCTTTTATTATTTTTAAAGAATTCAATAATTAAGGTAATTATTAATTAGGGTTTAAATCCTTTTAATAAGGATTTAACAAAATAAATAAATAAATAAAATTAGTTTTAATGTTTTCTTTATTTATTTACTGGTTTTATTTAATTTGGAGATTTTTTCCTAATTATTGAATTTTAATTCAATTAAGAATAAAAGGAAATGTTTAAATAACATTTATTAAATAATTAAATTTTTATTAAAAATAAAAATTTCATATTATATTTTTATTGGATAGATTTTATTTTTATAAGAATGGTGATATCTCATTTATATTTTTCTGAATTAAAATGAATTTTCTATATTCTTTTAAAGTTCCAGTAATTAGGGGATTTAAATTTAAATGGTTAAATACTAAAATTACCCAGCTAACTTACCCACACAGTCACTGACTGGTGGGGCTGTGTCCACGCTGGAGACCACGTGGTGCCGACATGGCAACCATGTGTCTCACCGGCGGTCAGTGACGACGGTCGCCGGCGATGCGGCGTATGCGCGGCCACACTTCCTATACCACGAGACTGGTACCAGCGGCGCCCCGAATTGGTCGCCAGAGCAAGATCGACGGCGAGGCCGAGCGGCGGCGCTCGCAGGCTACCGGCGCGGGCACGATTGAGAGCGAAATTGAAGAAGATAGGGGTGCTTGAGCACCAGTGGCTCACCATGGGTACGATGCGCGTGACGGCGAGGCCAGAGGCGGTCGGGTTCGCCGGAATCGGCATCTCTGGCCGTCGGAAGCGACGAGCTCAGTGGGGATGCTGCAGGAGGCTTCGGCTCGATTCCTTGCGTGGGTTGAGCAAGAAGAGCACGGCGGTGACGACGGTGGTCACGGCTTGGCTAGGGGAGGTCCCTACCGGCGGCGATAGTCGGAGTCCGGTGTGCTAGGGTTTGATGAATTGGGGAAAAGAGAAGAACACGAGCGATGGAGGCGTGTATTTATAGCGTCGAGGGCGGTCGTCAACGGTCGTGCGGTCCACAATGGTGGCCGGGACGTGGAGCTCGTCGGCGCCGTGGCACCCTCCCGTGCTCCCAGAGACGAAGACGAAGACGTCGAGCTCCTCTTCGGTCTTATCCAGCGAAACGGTAAGTGGGCTGGGTTGGGCTGCGTTGCTGGGCTCGATTGCTGGGCTGCTTCGGCTGGTAAGGTCCAGGTAAGGTTTTCTCTCCTTTTCCATTTTCTATTTTATATTTTCCATTTTCAATTCCATTTGTTGAATTCAAATTTTAATTCAATTCTACTTTGCAGGAGTTCCTACCTATTTTAATTAGGACTTAATAGAAATGGTAATTACATGGTCTTGTTGTTCTAAATAAATATTTAACATTTTAAATTATATTGCAATTTTTATTAAGCATGATTTTATGCACTCATTTAATTTCTTTTTCTTGTGGAATCAAATCTGTTTTGAATTATTTGAGTTGATAATTTCTACTCCAAGTGTATTAGAAAGAATTATTAGGACTTGTCCTCTTATTTGATAATTTTATTACTTGCATAATATTTTATGTGAGCATCTTTTTGTTAAGGCCTTGTAAGCCTTATTATAATCCTATTTCAAAGTTAGCACTAGTGTTATATTTTAATAACACCTTGAAATACCTAAGGTAGATACTATTCTCATTATGGGTTGGTCTTAATTATAAAGATAAGTGGTTGATCACCACATATGGGTTTTAATTATAAAATATAGCACAAGGGTTTCTTATGTTCATGAATTGAAGCATAAGATATGAATGAGGATGCAATTTTGGTTATAGAGTGGTTCTTTTGGGTTTGAACATGCTCTTGACTAGGAGGGAATTCATCGGCATGGGAAAAATTTGGGTTGTATCCAACCCCTCTGTAGCCAATTGTTGAACTCTCTCCATTGGTCATGTCCTGCCCATTGTGTCCACCAAGGCCGAACTCAGTTCCTTCAATCATGCACACGTGAAAAAAAGAAAATAAACATTAGAGAAGACGGATAAGAAGTAGGAGTACATGATCTACAACTAGGGTTTAGGGTATACCTTCTGTCGTGGCAGCACGGGAGATGCCACCGGCGCCGGAACCGAAAGTGAATCCCATGGACTCACTGCCGCCACTCCCGAACGAGATCCCGCCGCCACTGCCGAACGAGATCCCGCCGCCACCATTGACGAGGGTAAACCCCACGAACGCCAAACTTCCGATCCCTGCGGTGGCTGCCCCGGCCCCGCCAATGGAGGTACTCCAATTCGATGAACCGGCCTCGTTAGGTGCCGGAGGACGAGATGGGCGTGCGAGGCCGACGCACCGTCGAGGCAATGTCATTGGAGGAGTCCACGGCTCGGAGCCAGCAGTGCCGATGGAGAAAGATTGCATCGACGCGCGCCCGGTGAGACCAAGAGGACGAGGAGGAGGAACTGCTCCTGGTGGCAGTGATCTTGGTTGGAAAGCAATCCGCGAAAGCCCACGGAGGCCGAGAGGAGGAGGCTAGCGGTCTGATTGACCTTGATGTGGCGTCGCCATTGGAGTGAGATGGAAGAGAGAAGCGTCGCGATGTCTGTTCATGTGCCTCCATCTGCACACCTATATGAAGAGATCACTGGCGGGGACATCGGCGGAGTATGAAATTTTGGTTTTCAATTTGGCAGCGGGGAAGATCGGTGCGAGGTTTTGCCACTGACGAAATTTGGGTTCGACGTTTTGGATGGAAACTGAGCGGGGAGAAAGGAAGGAGTGCGGGAAGAAGAAAGTAACCCGATAATTTGGAGGTCGTAACCGTCTCGACCAATGCATGCGAGGAAACGGAAAATTGATTGGCCATGGGGTTTACTAAGCGTTATTTTAGCGATTTGTTAGGCACATCTCCTTAATCACCGAACCGATTATCAGGTCCCACGCCCACGATATACTTCCAATCGCCGTATACCTTGGTCCCAGAGATTTTTCAGCTGCGCCCTTTTTTTAAAAATGGAGGGAGTACTTTCGAAGCCATGTTATAAATTGTGAGCGCGGTGGGCTTTATCAAAGGTGCAGCTAGCAGCAGGTGAAAAGCAAACGAAAATTCTTTGGTTGGTTTTTGCGTGGAAGGTTGGCGAAAGAAAAGCTAGATCGAATCCATCCGGTTATGCCAAAGAAGCTGCAAGACGTGAAGGACAGAAGAATAGATGTTTGCTTGGTTTGTGCTTCGGGTTCATGCCGACAAGGGTTGGAGAGAGGAAAGCATTGGAACAATTAAAGGCTGCAACGTTGGAGAAAGAAAAGCTAGGAGAGCGGTCTCGAATTACGCCAAAGAAGCTGCGACACACAAGAATATAATCTTTGCTTGGCTTGTACTTCGGTTCCAGGCGAGACGAAAAGAAATTAGCAACAACAAAATAAGAATCACTTAGTGTGCAAGAGATCAGCCATTGATGTCCTCTCAAGTTTTTTTTCCGAGGTGGGTTATGCCAAGGAACACCCAGACGCGAAGATCAGAAGAATATAAGAATCTTAGTTTTTTTTTTAGAACACGGTACCCTACGAACGCACGCATGTACACCTTATCCCTATGAACACCTCCGAGAAACCGAGCCGGCAGATCTTGAGGTTGACGAAGTCACCACTAACGCCTCGTTGTTGATGCACGTCATCAACCACTGAAAGTAAAGCACCGGTTAAATCCTGAAATTAATCCAGGTAAATGCAAACACTCATGCCAAGTCTAGGACTTAAACTTGGGTGAACTGGTTTCACCACAAGGAACCTAACCACCAGAGCTTGCCACCAGAGCCAAGCTCTGTTTGCAAGAATCTTCTAGTTGGGTACTGCATCTTGGACTTTACAGATCATTATAATTTTTGTGCGTATGGTAATGTGCAGATATTTTCTTTTCGAAATTTTGATACACCTGAATTCTCTAAAAAAGAAGTGGGTTGTGTCGGTGACTCGGTGTCGTGGTTCTTAGAAAAGTCACTCTCCAATTTTTATGGTGCTTTATTTAGTAAGGTGTCGATCGTCAGAACTGATTTGTGGCTTGCCATATTATTTCTTTCTCCTTTATATCTTTTGCTTTTCTGGTTTCTGTTTGTAGAAAAAGACCAGCAGCATGCAGCATGAACGTGGTTGTCCTATGCCTTTGCTCTTGATAATAAATACTACCTCCATCCTAAGGCTTTTTATATTTTTTTAGAAAAGTCAAAGAAAGTAAAGTTTGACCAAAATTGTAGAATAATCTATCAATAAATATGATATTTTGTAGATAGCACATAAAAATATAGTTCATTATCTATCTAATAATATTAATTTTGTATTTGCCATGTTAATGATTCTTTATAAAATATTAGTCAAACTTAACATAGTTTGACTTTCTGAAAAAAATATAGGCCTTTTTTTTAGAATAAAAAAATATAGGTCTTAAGCCTTGGGATGGAGGTAGTAGTGAAACGTGCATATCCACGGCCCACAAATAAATATTTTGTAGAATATATGTAAGTACATGTCTAAGTCTTGTTAATCAAGTGGCTTGGTTGCGGCAGCTAGATCTCCTCATCTCCATCTGCTTACCAGCCTTATATATACCTTCCATATCCATGTGCTAGCTTCTACGGCGCACAGAACGAACACAAGCCAAGCCAGCTGCGGACACATCTCAGCTAAAAGAGGGACAGAAAGAGAGCAAGGTATAATGGCGGAGTTTGCCCTTGGTCTGACCAAGACGGCGGTGGAGGGGACGGTGAGCAGGGTGAAGTTGGCGATCGAGGAGGAGGCAAAACTCAAGGTCCGGGTCCAGAACGATCTAGTGTTCATCACCGGCGAGTTCCAGATGATGCAATCCTTCCTTAAGGTTGCCAACAATGAGCGCGCCAAGAATGAAGTGGTGAGGACATGGGTGAGGCAGATCCGCGAGCTCGCCTTCGACGTGGAGGACTGCGTCGAGCTCATCGTCAGCCTCGACCTGAAGTCAGGCTGGTCCTGGCTCTGGCGCGTGCTACCGGGCTGCATGGCACCGCCACGGCCCCTCGATCAGGCGGTCGCCGAGATACAGCGACTCAAGGCGAGGGTGGAGGATGTGAGCCACAGGAACACCCGCTACAACCTCATTAGCGACCCCGGCTCCGACTGCAACTCCTCCACGGCTACTATTGTCTCCTCTATGGTGCCAGAGCTTATACCGGCCATGGCCAATGATGCCGCCGGCGCATCGTCATCGACATTCCAACTCCTGCAGGAGGTGTGGGAGGCCGCAGGGAAGATGCGGCACGATAAGGAGGACCTCAGAAAGTTACTCGCCAATGAAGGCAGTGACCTTGAGGTGATCTCGCTATGGGGAAGTCAAGGACCAGCTGCTGCTGATCTTGGAACGACGTCCATTCTCAGGACGGCGTATAATGACCCCAAAATCTGCCAAGATTTCAAAATTCGGGCATGGGTAAAGCTGACGCATCCTTTTAGCCCCGATAAGTTCCTTAAAAGGTTGTTGACTCAGTTCTGTGCTAGCTCTCAACGAGCAAACATACAAGGCCCAAGGTTCCAAGCTCAGATGAGAGCAGCGGTTAGTAGAAATGATGATCTCATGAAAGCCCAGCTCATGCAACAAGTCACTAATGAGCAGAGGTACCTTGTCATCGTGCAAGAGTTATCCACTGTAGAAGAGTGGGAAGCCATCAGAATGTACCTACCGGACACTAAAAATGGCAGCCGGATTATCGTGGCAACGCAACAGTTGGGGCTAGCACTCTCATGCATTGGGGATCCATACCAAGTATTTGAGCTCAGAAAATTTTCCGATGGTCAATCTCTTTGCGCCTTTCTCCACAAGGTATGTGAGCTCTTTTCTGGGGGTGAAGCATATAAACTACAGTATACTACTTCATTATATAGTTATGAATGCATTGATTTGTGGGAGTGATGTTTTGGCATATGGAAACATATGCTAGCTCCCTATATTTTAAATTGTAGCTTAGACATATTTTGAAATGTTAAAAAATTAAAACAAAAAAATTGCAAGTACAACTTCACGCTACATGTTTACAAAGTTGTTTCATGAAAATTCGATTTGTCATGTGGCGTGTGTAAAAAAGACAAAATTTGATGCTAAAAATAAGTCTTTTTGCAAGATAAATTTTCTCTTTTTTACATAGACTACAAAGACTATCAGTTTTTTGCGAAACTTCACGAACGCACATATATATATGGAGATGTACATGTAATTTTTTTGTCAAAAATTTTTGACACTTTGAAATATGTTTTTTCATAAAGGAAGCATACACACCCGGTAGCCGAATTGAATTTATGCTGGTTTGTTTCTTACTTTCCTTTCGGTAGTTATACCACTACGTGCAGAGATATGCAAACAAACAAGGTAAAAAAGTATTAAAAAAACGTTATAACTTTGGCTATTAATAACCAATAAGAAACTGAAGGATCTTAGAAAAAAACCGATCTACAAAAACATAAAAAAAAACCCTAATTTCGAGTTAGGTTTAGAGAGACATTTGGTGCAGCAATACGGTTGCTTTTCCCGTCCTTTTTGCCTTGCATTATATAGGGGAACATACAACGTCCAACACGACTCACAGGTCCAACACGACACGAACTATAATAACTCTGGTTTACAAAACTTGCCTAAACGTAGTATGAAAATAGACTCGAACACAATCTTTCTAACAAAGCACACACGGATCATAAGTTTTCTAACATTCAGCCCCCTAAGCTCTCCTTCACAACTCGCGACCAATCTTCTTCCTCATCTTCAAGAACTTGACTCTTCCCAATGGATTCATCAATATGTCCGCAAGCTGATCCTCGGTAATTAAATATTCAACCTCAACCTTCCCTTCTTCGTGATGTAGTGAAACCTCGTATCAATGTGTTTGCTTTGGCCATGAAACACCAGGTTTTTGCACAAAGAAATCACCGATTTTTTGACTATGTTTAACAGCACTTTGCCTAGATCCGCTTCACATGACGAGAGTGCAACTACCTTTTGCTTACTAGTACAGAGAAAAAATTCCAGGCCGGTGGTGCTTTTCCGATCATCAATCTCGCTGGCCATATCACTATCACTGTACCCGGCAAAGATTTCCTTTGTCCTTCTTCTCATAGTAGCAGCCTAGACCCATAGTCTCTTTGACATACCGTAATATATTTTTCAAGGCATCTATGTGTTAAGATATCTTAGGCTTCTTACAATGCTCATATACATGGTTTGATCAACCAGTCCATCCACGTGCACCCCTACCAACAAGCGGGATTTAGCTTGACCATGTTTGTACATTGCATGCTCCAAAGTGATCCTCTTAAAACCGAGTGATAACAAGGTGTTATCTAACTTAGCGTACCACACTCGGTGCTTGATGCAGTCCATACAATGCCCTCGGCAGCTTCAAGACCTTGTGCTCATCGCCCTTTTCAACGAAACTAGGTGGTTGACTCACGTACACCTCTTCCTACAAATCTACATTGAGAAAAGATGACTTGACGTCGATGTGGTGTAGTTGCCACCCCTCATTAGTTACCAACACAATCAACAACAGTACAGATTCCATCCTTCCAACATGTGCAAAAACCTCCTCAAAGTCAATCCCTGCTGCTGCACATAGCCCTTAGCTACTAGACCTAGACGTGCCTTGTGTTCCACAACTGTGCCACTTCACTCTTTCTTTACTTTGAAGACCCACTTGAGTCCTATAACACATTGTCCATCCGGATGATTGACAAAACACCAAATGTTGTTCTCTCGGATTGAACTCATCTCATCTTGCATTGGTCGCTGCCAGCTTTCTTCATCTTTAGCTTAGTCGAATTTTGCCGGCTTCTCCATAGAGAGCATGCATCTACGGCCTCGAGCCGCTCCTATATCCGCATCCTCTATCTTGCTCCGTACCAGTGTGGGTACAAGTCCAGCACCGTCCCGAGCTTCTCCGGTGTTGGGGGTCGTTCCCAGGAACCTTGCGGGTCAGCGCATTCACGGATCCTGTCGTGACCATTCCAAGGTCATTCACGAGTCCCGTCGTGGTCTTTCCTGGGTCACTGTTTTCTCCGCTTTCTCTCTCGTGGCAGAATTTTTGCTCCATCATTCTTCGGCTGGAGTTCCCGGGGAGTGCTCCCGCGCACTGCTGTGAACCTTACATGTACACTGAGGATCTTGATCATTGCCATGGCATGCATCATCATACAACGTGAAATATATCATCAGATCTTGATGTCTCCGCTTCGTTTGATCCACTCCAAGCCCAAGCCTTGTCTTTCTCTCGAAGACCAGGCCTCGCGTAACTTGGACTTTATTCGTTGTCGGGTCATACACCCTATAAGCCTTCAAATATTCCTCGTAGCCAATCATCACCATCAGTGTGCTCTGGTTAGCAAGCTTGCCTACGTGACCAGCCACCATTTTCATGTCAGCGACACAACCAAAGGTGTGAAGATGATCCAACGTAAGTTTTGGCCCACACCATGCGTCGTATGGAGTCACGCCAATAACACTTCTTGTTGGTGCTCTATTCACTAAGTACATGGCCATCGTCACCGCTTCACCCCAAAAATTTCCATGTAGACCTTCGCTCTTCAACATGCTTCAAGCCATGGCTACCACTATTTGGTTACTCCTCTCTACCACTCCGTTCCGTTGTGGTGAGTATGGCGCGGTCATATAACGTTTGATCCCGTGCAACTCACAGAATGTGGTGAATTCCTTTGAAGTGAACTCACACCTATCCGTACGAAAGGCTTTCACTTTGGCTTCTACTTCGACCTCTTATGCGGTAATGATCAGCTTGAAAGTTGCAACGCTTGATCCTTGCTCTTCAATACCACAATCCACATGCCGACTAAAGTTATCGATCTACTACGAGCAAGAAATACTTGTTACCCCTTGGGGTTGCCATTGTAATTGGGCCACACAATTAAGTCGCCATGGACTAGTTCGAGCACTTTGTTTGCCATGTACACCACCTCGTGTGGGAACGACACCCTTCGTTGCTTCCCGACTAGGCATTCGGCACACAATTTCTCGACATGCTCAATGCTAGGCATCTCGTGAACCATACTCTACTATCCGAGTTGCCACAACGATTGGAAATTAAGGTGTTCATATCGTGCGTGCCACTTCCATGCCATCTCCTCAAAGATTGACAGCAAACACACCGGATTAGTTTTGTCTAGGTTCAAGATGTAGAGACAATTAGGCTATCTCCTCACCTTCATCAAGAGCATCCTTTCCGATCATATCCCCACAAGTAGCCATCCTCCAAAACAGTCTTACAACCACGTTCATCTAGTTGACCGAGACTTATGATGTTGCTCTTGAACTTAATTTGGCATGTAGTACACCTCGTTAACGCCTTATGCTCGCCATGGTGAGTCTCAAACAGGATAGTGCCTCCTCCCTCAATTCTAACATTAAACCATCCCCAAATCGCATCATTTCACCCATGGTGAAACTCAACTCAAACAACTACAATGTGTCGCCGGTCATATGATTACTAGCTAGCGCCCGTGTCTAGGTACCACATGCCAGTTGTTGTTTTGGGTCATTAATTGTCATGGAGAAACACCTTCTCCTCGACTAACGCCGCCGTTTCTGTGACACCTTGTGAACTCGCTGGTTTCTCATACATGAGATCACATGTCTCCATCATGAGAAGATGCACGCCATCATCACCTCCTTTTGCAGGCACTGGGGATGTCTCCTTGATAGGGCTACGACACTCATGTCTGAAGTGCCTAGGCTTGTTACACTTGTGGCAGCATGCTAGAAGCTTGTCGAATTTTTCTTCGGTTTCTATTTTGGCTTCTTATTACCGCCGCCTCCATTGTTACCCGCCGGGTGTTGATCTTCCTGCTTGCCACCACTGCTATACCCAGCATGAATCTTGTACTCCGTCGCGACCATTGCCTGTAGTTGGTTGCGCATGGCCATAAGAACCTCGTCCTGTTTCCCATCACTTGAGGTTAGCTTCATCCTCTCATCATGAGCCTTATACCTCCCGACCAAAACATCGATCATGAGTGTCTTCAGATCGACGCATTGCCCGATCGCTGATACTATTGGTAAGTACCCTGCAGTCGCTGCTCGGAGGCAACGCCACACCGGTGTGGACGATGTCCTAGAGCCCGTGTGACTTCATAGTTTTCGTGGTATTTGTCGAACTGCGAGAATTGCGTTGATTACGGCGCCAGCGTTGGAACTTGTAAAGCCGCGCCTAACATCTCTATCCATAGCTCTGATACCAACTGACGAATCTTGGGCAAAACCGATCTACAAGAAGCTAAAAAAAACCCTAATTTGGAGTTTGGTTTAGAGATAGATTTGGTACATAAATACATGATGCTTTGTTGGTCCTTTTTCATTGAATTATATAGGGGATACATACACGACTCATAGGCCCAACACGATGCGACCGAGTACAACTCTAGTTTACAAAACTTGCCTAAAATGTAAAAGGTAGTATGCTAATAGACTCGAACATAACATTTCCTAACACAGCATGCACAAACCATCTTAAGCTTAAGTTTCCTAACAGAAATTGCATGTAAAGTAAGCATATAACTTTTTTCGACAAAAACAATATATCAATATGGAACATATAAATGATTATACAACTAGAACTATGTCAAAGCTATTCTTTACAACCATGATGGCCCAGCATCTGACGGTCCTTTTTAACCTCGCGACAACATCAACATCAGATGTGAGGTGGAACCACGAGGATCACGGCCTCATCATAGACGTCACACGTTAGTGTTCGTGGTGGGAGGTTCACTCTCTCATCATAGAGGTTACTAAATTCCCTAGTCACCCCAACGCCTGCGTCTCTCCCACGGGGTTGCTCGGTGAAACCCTAGCAACCATCACCATCACCACCACCGTCACCTCCCCGACCTCCCGCGGTTTTCAGAGGAAGCCGGGTGCAAAGCCCCGTGCATTAGATAGCGGACGAGCCTTCGTCTCATTGCCCCTTCTCATGTCGCGGACCTCCAGATCAAGTGTGGCGGCTGGACCTAGACGCATGACGTGTGAGGTGGAGTTAGATCTCTGGGGCGGAGCCCCAAAACGGTGGTGTCAAGGCGAACGAGGTTGCCAGGGAAACCGCTGCTGGCCAGGTGGTGGTGCCAATACATCTACAACCAGTTTCCTCGTGCAATAGGGACTATGGTGCGGGGCGTGTAGCGGTCCGAGGCTAGAAAGTGGAGGCATACAGTCAGTCTAGCGGCGGTGATTGGCTGCGACTTGCTCGTTGTAACGTTAGCTAATGGTAGCACAAGAGTTTGGCGCTAGAGGCAGCGGCCCTGGTCTTTCGATCGTAGCGGGCATATCGTGGTCATGTGGATGACACAGTGGCCGGATCTTTGTCTTGGTGATGGTCTCAAGCTTCATGTCTCGAGGTTGATGGCGGTATACACCTTCTTCTGAGAACGCGAAGTTTCGACGCCCGCGGCGGTATGGGGCGTCCCATCAACTTCGAGATCGGGTTTGATTCGACTCAGCGGGTGCTACACATGACACCCTCTGTAGAGATGTCAAGGCATGCCTGGCCGGCGGTGGCTATGTAGGATGTCTCAAGAGGAGTCATCAAGTCATGATGGATCCTAGCAGGTGCTACACACGACCTCTGTTTTGGAGATTTCAAGTCATGCATATTGTTCAATTGAACGTGGCGCAATTGTGTTTAGAGGCATGAAAGTATGGGACATCATCAATTTCCAGTTTCTCCTCCATTGGCATCTGGTTAGCGAGGAGTAGCTAGCCGGATAAGTGATGATGGTAGAAGAAAAACATGGAGATTGCCCCCACTTGGCTGGAAACACTTGATTATGATCTGGCAATGCCGATGTATGCACGCTTCGTGCCCTTGTTTAAGGTGGTGGCTCAAGCCCGGCTTTGGGGATGAAAATCCTGAGATTGACTTATAATTGGACTCTTCATCACTGGCGCACCTCTGGCGATTCCTTCTTGAATGCTTTGCCTAGGAGTTGTGTTATTCTTTTTTTTTTTGTCTTTTGTCGTACGGTTAGTGTTAGTCTAGTGGAGGTACTGTCGCAAGGAATGAGGCATTAGGATTTTTTTTCCTTTTTGTATGGCTACTTTTGCCAGGCTTGCCTGCCTTTTTCAATAAAGGTTATATGCATTAATCGATGTTGAGGCGGGGGTTATCGTCCTTTTTCGAAAAATAAACTAAATTCTATAGTAGTTAGAGGGAAGATTGATCATATGTGGATGCAGGACAGACGATGATGATGGGGTTGTTACACCCTTCAGTAGCCTTTCAACAATTTGAGAGGTCCAGCCACGCATCTTATTAGTGCTGACATGATTCCTCCTAGATGAGCCTAATGAACTCGTACTTATATTTTCCATCCACTTAACCTAAATTTTATTCAAAATGGAGGATGAGATGCAGGTCTCTTCATAGAAAATATGTATACAACCTTCTTTATTCAAAGATACACATGATTAACAATATGGGTACCTTTGATAATCCTATGCAATTTTTTTCTGTAAGTTGTGTGCTAATCAATTGCATAGTATTAAAATTTACACGAGACTTTTCCATTGAAACAAATCTGACACATACATGAGGCTCTCGGTGGTCATTGGAATATATGATAATGTAATTTTCTTGAAGAAGGTTTGTCGTGAAGAAAAAGTTTGTGCGCGAGACTTTTGCCAACAAAGATTATCTGCAGCGAGGGATTTTTTATCCAATATAGATGACAGCGTAATCTAATGATAGAACATCCATCATCATATACATCTATACAATTTCTGAGATGATTACTTCTATTGAGTCTTTTTTTTATCTTTTAGTTTTGACACATTGGATTTTAAGCGGCTGCATCTCAGTTATGCAGATACCGAGTATAATGCTTAAACCTTTTTATGTAATAAAGCACCCTTTATCGATAAAACGAAATTATTACAGACATCCCATGGTAACACCTGTAGGTCTTTGCGTAGTATATATTGTGAATACCCAGGGCAGCCAGTTTACATAGCTTTGCTAGCTAACTATGTTGTGCATGCATGTCTATAAGCAAGCGATATTTTAGTCTTTTTCTGAGAAACTCCCTCCATTATTCTCAGTTACCCTTCATCTTTTTTTCGAAATGGGGTGTGCCCCGGCTTCTGCATCGGTTGATGCACACGGCCTTTTATTAAGAAACCGATCAATCAAAGTTTTCAATTCAAAAGATCAACGAGGATCGATACAAAAATCAACCATCAAAACAAAGAGAAGACTTCTAAGCAAATTATGCATCATGTAATCTTTTAACAGGCCGCCAAGTAGCCTGGTAGAAAATATCCTGGACAACCATTCGAAGGCGGTTGCATCTAGAAACCATGCAATCCTGCTGATCCTCTGGGAGCAAGAAATGCCAACGCTGGATCCAGTTAACCATAGTGTGAATAACCTGCAAAAAATTAGTAGAGTCCTTTCTGTTAAAAACAATATCATTACTGCAATTCCAAATTGACCAACATAAAGTCGAAACACCAATGAAATCCTAGCTTTATCAGTTTTATCAGTTCCATTAAGCCAATTCACAAACATATTTGTGACATTGGATGGAGGTGGAATGTTATATGCAGCAAAAACCACCCGCCAAATAAGCCTAGCAAAAGGACAGGAAATAAACAAATGTTCCACTGATTCCTCGGCGTCACAGAAGGAGCATTTCGTATTTCCATTCTAATTTCTCTTTGCTAGATTATCACGGGTTAAGAGGACTTTCTTACTAAGGAACCACATAAAGATTTTAATTTTCAGTGCGATTTTAATTTTCCAAAGATACTTACGAAGATATCTTGTATGTCCATTTAACATATCACCATACATAGATTTAACAGTGAAATTTCCTGAAGATGTTAGACCCCAAACGAACCTATCTTGGTCATCATTTAGATTTATCTTCATTAATCTTTGGCATAGGTGAACCCATTGATCCCATTTATTGCCAATCAGCCTTCTCCGAAAACCAATATTTAACGGAGTTGAACTCATAACACTTGCCACCGTATCATGTTTACGATGGATAATATTATATAATTGGGGATACTGAGATGCAAGGGTCTGCTCACCTAACCATGTGTCTTCCCAAAAATGCACTCCTTCTCCGGAACCAACTTCAAATTTGACTCTGCTAAAGAATTCCCCTTTAACTTTCATTAGTCTCTTCTAGAAAGGTGAATCAGTAGACTTACTTTCAACTTCAGCCAAGGTTTTCTGAGAAAGGTACTTGTTTTTTAAAAGTTGTTGCCATAACCCTTCTTCGGAAAGGAGCTTATAAAGCCATTTGCTAAGCAGGCATGAATTTTTAATCTCCAGTTTTTCAATTCCCTGACCACCTTGGTCTTTGGGTCTGCAAATTAAGTTCCACTTAGTTAACCGATATTTCTTTTTATTTTCCTCACATTGCCAAAAGAAGCATGATCGGAAAAAATCTAATCTCTTCCTTACCCTTTTAGGTATATCAAAGAAAGATAGCATAAACATCGGTAAGCTAGTAAGAATAGAGTTAAATAAATACAAGGCGATCCCCATATGATAACATCTTTCCAGCCCAACACCCAAGATTTTTCTTAAAACGACTCTCAACTAGGTTCCATTCAGAGTTTTTTTAACATTCTATAATAAATTGGAATACCCAAATACCTGAAGGGCAAAGAACCAGATTCACAACCAAAAAGTTGTTTGTACTGTTCCTCTTCTTCCTTAGCCTTGCCAAAACAGAAAATCTCACTTTTGTGGAAGTTGATTTTGAGTCCTGATAATTCTTCAAAGAAACGCAATATAAGTTTCATATTTACAGCCTTTTCAAAGTCATGTTTCATAAAAAGTATCGTATCATCAACATATTGTAGTATAGAAATTCCTCCCTCAACTAGATGAGGAATAAGACTTCCTATCTGTCCATACTCATTCGCCCTTGCTATTAGTATGGCCAACATATATGCAATAATGTTGAATAATAAAGGTGATAGTGGATCCCCTTGTCTAAGACCCTTTCTGGTTGAAAGTAGCTAGTGACCAATGTCATCATTGACCTTGATCCCTACACTTCCTTCTCTAACAAATTGTTCGATGATTTGACACCATTTGGATCAAAACCTTTCATGTGCATGACTTGTTGAAGAAAAGGCCATTTTACCTTATTATAAGACTTCTCAAAATCAATTTTAAATATCACTCCATCCATTTTCTTCCGATGAAGCTCATGAATGGTTTCATGTAAGACAACTACTCCTTCAAGGATATGTCGTCTTGGTATGAATACCGACTGTGTAGGACTAATAACTTTTTTAGGCACATTATTAGCTCTAATAGTAGCGATCTTCATGAATATTTTAAAACTAACATTAAGAAGACAAATTGGTATATATTGTTGGATTTGAACCGCACTCTCCTTTTTAGGTAACAAGGTAATAACGCTAAAGTTCAATTTGAACAACTGTATGTCCCATGAATATAGTTGATAGAACATTGGCATTAAATCCCCCTTGATAACATCCCAAAAGGTTTAATAAAACTCAGCTGGAAAACTATCAGGACCTAGAGATTTGTAGAAAAAAGTAGAAACTCTGACAATATGATAAAATGTATTTTCATATTGTGTGAATGTGTTATTGTGGATGTTCATAAAGTTTGATTTTAACTTAAATCCATAATGCATGATAAATAAAAAAGAATAGAGTTTTGATTGGATCAACTGAACTTGCATGAATGGAGCTGTGCTAATTATAGTTATACGTGTACTTGCAGAAAGTACACTCGAAGCATAACAGGGGTTCTCCTATCTCTAGTAGAACCGTAGATGCACACAAGTGGCTGATGGACAACACACTTATTGGGCGAAAAAGTGAACAGAATAGGATTCGCCTTAGTTTGCAGGATGGTCATGTGACTTCTGTATGGGGGGTTGCAGGGGTCGGAAAATCAGCTCTAGTCAGAAGCATTTACTATAGTAATATGATTGACCGTGTAAACCAACTCACAAAGTACAGCTGGGTGGATGTTCCTCTGCCGTTCAATTTAACAGAGTTTTGTAGGCGCTTACTTATGGATTTTCATTCGACTGACTTTGAAGCGAGAGAGACTGCTCTAATTGATATGATGGAAGGCCAGGACCCAATTCAGCTGTGTCGTGAGTTCCTACAACAAGGCAAATGTGTCGCCGTTATTGATGGATTGTGCTCCACGAATGATTGGGACTTGATAAAAGATGCTTTCTTAGCCAAGCCTATTAAAGGTCATATACTTGTTATAACAAATGAAGAAAGCATTGCCATGTACTGTGCATATAGCAAAAATGATGTGATCAACATTCAGGGTCTAGAAGATGAAGCGGCCCTTAAGTTGCTCACTAAGGTATTGAGTTCAATTTCAAGTCATTTTTAAATGCAGCTTTTCAAGTAATCTAGCTAACTTTCTATGCATATCTTATGTTCACACAAGTATACAACAAGTGGAAATTTGTCCGGGGTTTGCCAATCTATCAGTTTTGATAGTGTTTATTCTGTGGAAAAAATAAGCCTCTACGTGACACTCATTCAAGGTCCAATCCCCATAGTTCAACCCACATAGTCCACCACAGTTGAACATACATACTGTTTAGGTCAGAATAGCTTCTACCTCCCATTTCGATTGTGACATGTCCATCTTCAGTGGGGTCACCAAGGGTAAATAAGAAACTGTTTACAAAAAGTAAAAAATAAATAAAACATTTCAACCCAAAATGAAGGAGTTTTCAAGTTGAAATCAAGAAGCTTTAACCGAAATTTTAAAACATTTACCTACATTAAGAGAGCTACAACTAAATTTCATACATTCCAATGATACTTAAGAGAGCTTTCAACAAACAAAGGTCAACAACATCTAATCTATATTTCAATAATTCAAGTCACAACTTCCAACCATTTTCAACATCAAATATAATTTCAGAAAAATGATGGTTCTGCCACACAAGTCTCAACTTTTACAAATTTCCGTCACCAACTTCAATCATATGAAATATCAACTACTAGTAAATAAACACAAACACTCGTGGCACTAGCCCTACCTTCTACCGTAGAGAAGGCTCGACTATGCTCTAGAGGCTCTCCTCTCTCTCTCTATATATATATCTCTAACTTTTCTCTCTATACCACTCACGTTGATTAATTCATGATGGCATTGCTACACTATATGATTTCCATTCATTTCAAGATCTGAGAACTATCTAGCATGTCCTACACTCTACCTCAACCAATGAATTTGGATGTAAGGATAGGCTCGCCATGAGGGACAGTGTATTCAATAGAGGATTATAAACCAAAAAAGAAGAGGGGGTCATGCTTTTGGAAATATACTTGTATAAAAAATACACTACTAACCGACACTTAATCCTCTTTGCTGATGGGTTTTGAATCCGTAAGTAGTTCACGGTTAGTGGTAGAAATATTAGCACACCGTATAAAAATCTCGCGGGAAGGGCGTCCAATCCTACCCCGTAGTTCATACAATCACCGAACCCTGGCTAGTTTGCCTTCTCCGCTGCCGATGAGGTGGGTTTGTTGGGGATCTGCTCCTTCGCTGCCACCAGGTCCACAAGCTAAGCTGGCCGGTCAATATGTGGCCCTTCAGTGATATATGATCACTACTAACATCCCTTATTTAAGATATCAAACAATGATCTCACCCGTCAGTGGTATATTGTCACTAAGTACCTGCCTTACTTAAGAGCTGGTCAGTAATTACCTTATATACAACAAAAATTGCCTTCCATTGAGGTTATTACTAATTTGAGGCTTTGTGTCGGTCAGTGATGTGGTGTTTGTTGTTCATGTTTTTTTAGTAGTTGTTCTAAGAGGGGTAACTAAATACAAAATTACCTCCCATATAAAATCCATTCGAGTAAGTTTATTAAGAATACCACTTGTTTGCTTTATGGATAACGGAATTAATTCCTATTGTGAGGAAACCATAAGCGTTTATCTGAATATAAAACCATATATATAGGTCATATCCTATATGAAACTAATGGATCAAGCATCCAACATTACTTGTGGCAGCATGAACAACCTTCCTTGGCATTGTTTATGTCGTTTGACACCCCTTCTATATGATTGACACACACCTCCATGGGTGTATTTTATAAAAGCAAAGTTTGGTGATCGGCGATACCTTGTACTAACTTTATTTAGTAGATTATGCACATGCCGGGTTGAGCCAGATCTTGTATTTTTTGAATGTAATCTAAGACAAAATTGAATCTAGATTTCTGCATAAATATTACTCCCTCTCTCGTAGTTTATTATGCGTGCCCGTACCCCTAGGTCGCAAATTTGATCAAGTTAGCATTAGTTATATGTTATAAAAATTATATCATTAGAAAGTTTAGATGTTCTATTTTTTAATGATATAATTTTTGCATTATATAATTTAAATTATATCGGTTAAAATTGGCGACCTAGGGATACGCCGAAGACTAGTAAACTGAGACGGAGGGAGTAGTCCAGAATCCCCACCACCACCTGCAGTGCGCGCACACACACGCACGGAAACACACACACAATTCAATGGGTCAAACTTCTTACTATATAAAATGTCCTGGTCCAAAATGGAAGTGCTCTAGTGTATTTTGAATGTTGTGTATTGGTAAAAAAATTGACTATATTTAGGCGGAATACTTGTAAAAAGTACTAAGTACAAATATATCTTGAAAAACAATTCATATGCAATATTGTACTGTATTGTTATTATTCAGGAAATGAAAGGTGCACCTGATCAAGGGTGTGTGCTTCCGAATAAAAAAAACTAATATATTAATATATTTGCCAGGCACAAGTTATTAATAACTTTTTGTATGTAACTTACATGTTTTAGTGAATTACATGATTTCTTAAGGATGAGAAAAGTATGAGAACCAAACCTAATATACTAAAGATGAGTTAAATTTTACCTCCGATTTTGAGTATGATATTTTTAGGTACTTATAGGTCATATATTCAAGAAACAGTTGAATTTGAAATCAAAGATTATCTTCATATTCTATATATCAATTTATTTGATCAAAACTGACCTCAAAATTGACTTTATATTTATTACCGGTATGATAGGTATATATAAAATTTTATTTTTGTGGCGAACTTAATTTAAGTTGTATATATTATCATAATGCTTAAGTTAGAATGGTTTTGAAAAAATAATTGGTAGATATTTCAAAATTTAGCTTTTTTTAGGGAAAGTAACTTACTTTTTTTTGGCTGAAGTAACTTAATTCTTGATTGTAGACTTGGCGCCAAGGGGTTTTTACAAGAGTGGTCACAACTTCCAATGAAGTACACCTTTCAAGACTCATCATTGCCAAGTGTGGTGGGCTACCAAAAGTAATAACTGCCATCGGCAAGTACATCCTTCATGAAACTCGTCGACGTCACTCCATCTCCCATGTACGTAAACACTGGATCTTACTCCCGCCCGGCCTCCATGAAATTATAAAAGGGTTATTGGAGCATACCTATGATGAATTCATGAGCTTGTTGGAAACCAACCCAATGTTCCATAGCTTAAGGGGTTTGTTTTATTGGATACAGTCCTACTTTCACGATTGCCCAGATTCACTAAAGCCATGTATTTTCTATCTTTCAATCTTTCCTTCAAGCCACGATATTAGGCGGAAACGTTTGTTAAGGCGGTGGATTGCCGAGGGTTACTCTACAGAAGAGAATGTGGAAAAATTATTCGCTGATTTTGTCAAATTGAGCATAATCCAGCAGCAATCACCAAGCAGAAGGGGTGTGTGTCAATTCAATGGTTTCTTCCGTGAATACATCATTTCACGGCCAATGCAAGACAATCTTGTGTTTGAACTGGATGGTCATTGCAGCCTCGACTCACAACGTGCTGGAAAACACCTCACCATAAGTATTAATTGGGACAGGGCCAAGATTCTATTTGAGAGCATGGAATTGTCACGGTTGCGTTCACTTACCGTGTTTGGGGAGTGGAGGTCATTCTTCATCTCTGCCGATGCCAAAATGAAAATGCTCCGGGTGCTAGATCTAGAGGACACATCGGGTGTAACAGACGATGACCTCAAGCATATCGGGAAACTAATGCCACAACTCAAGTTCCTCTCCCTGCGAGGATGTAAAGATATAACCTGTTTGCCCAGTTCATTGGGTTGTCTCAGACAACTACAGACCCTGGATATCAAATGCACCTCCATAGTCACACTACCACCGGCTATCATGAAGCTAGAGAAGCTACAGTATGTTCGTGCTGGCACGAGAGGTTGTGGATCAGCAACACCAAAAGACAACAATGGAGCTGCCGTAGCTAAAACACCACCAACGGGCGGTGATGGTGCGAGCACAAGCCAAGCACTTGCACCACCACCAACAAGCGCTGGTGGCAAAAGCACAAGGCAATCACCACCAGCTGCAGCAGCAGATGATGCCCGGACATTATCTCCATGGAGAATCAGGCCACATGGTGGCTTGGCATTCAGCTGGGTGTCTAGGTTTTGCAGAAACGAGATCGTTAGCGGTGCTCATGATGGCGTACAATTTCCGGCTGCTGCAACAGGAGGGATCAGGAGGTTGAAGGCCTTACACACTCTTGGTGTTCTCAATGTTCAAGGTGCAAGTGGGAAGGTCGTTATTAGAGAGCTGAAGAAGCTTGAACAGTTACGCAGGCTAAAATTGTTCGGCATCAACCGGACAAACTGGCTGGATTTTTGTTTCGGCATCTCTGGTCACTGCTATCTTGAGTCCTTGTCAGTGCGACTGGTAGACTATAAACAACAAGATCATCCTTTTGTTTTGGATGACATCTCCAAGCCACCAAAGACACTGAAGTGTCTGAAGTTGTACGGGGGCAGTGTACAGGTCTCACCAGTCTGGATAAAGCAGCTAGATGGTCTGACAAAGGTTGATGGTGAAGATCTTCAGCTGACAGTATCAACGCAATTGGACATAAACAACCTTGTGAAAGTGCCATGTCAGAATATGTTTCGTCGTATTTGTATCAAGGCGATTCAAGATGGCGAGCTCCGCTATGGCGGGTATGAAATGTTTGATTCAGAGCATCCGCCTTGGCCGTTGCATTCGGAACCATTCAGCGCAGCCAAAGTCCTCAAGATTGATTGTGGCAGCTACAAGCTTCAGGTAGTTCTTGAAAAGTTTGCACCAAAGTATATTGAGGTGATGGTGGTTCACTGCTCTACTACTAATGCGTCTTTGGAGCTCTCTGGTCTAAGCAATCTAGGCGAGCTCAAGAAAGTGTGGCTCAAGGGTACTTACAGCGATGCAGTCAAGCAACACCTGAAGAACCAAGTTGCGATGCATGAGGAAAAACCTATCTTCAAGGTGTACAACCAACAATCTTCCGCTACCAGACCTTCCGCGTGCTGAAATATGTGCTTCTTCTCATTCAATGTTATTGTTAAGCTTCATGCACTAGCCACTTGAACCAAAAGTCCGAACTGATGGAAAGGGCTAGGCAATCTACTTTATACATGTCAACACCCCCTCTCACGTCTGACGGGAAGACGAGAAGACAAGTCAATACGTGTAGAGAGACAAAGAGGCAGCAGAAGGACGGATACACACGGCAGGAGGCTACGGGGATTTTTTAGAATAAATTGTGAAAGCCAGGATTTGAACTCGAGACCTGGGGCTTTGATACCATATTAAACTTCATGCACTAGCCACTTGAACCAAAAGTCCGAACTGATGGAAAGGGCTAGGCAATCTACTTTATAGACGTCAACAGTTATCCACGGTGTTGAAGTATGTGCTCCAGTGCTGAAATATTTAGTGTACTATTTTCTGTTTGCATTCACAGTGTACAAGGGGACATCATCTTCTTCCTTATGTACATTTACTTACACGTCAAGAATCACATCGAGTTAATCTTCTTTCTTCTTGGTCTGTCTTCTACTTTGTCTTTGCTCCTTTTTGCTTTCTGGTCCGTATGTTTAATGTCTACGTCCTCAAGAAAATAAACTCTTATACATGAGTGAAATTTCAGAGCTGGTTATAATCCTGTAATCTCCTCTCGTTGAAAGCATAAAATAAAAAAAACTAAAAACAAATATGAAAATGACAAGAAAGCCTTATTTGTACTGGCCTAGTCGCTCGCACAAGTGGGTGTTGCCCTATGTTTGCCACTGGGAGCATCTCTAATAGATGATAGTAGTATATAACAGTGCACCCAGAAAAAGTTTTATGGCACCAAAAAGTAGGTTTTATGACACTAGAAAACTTCCTGCCGTAGCAGATGGTGTAAAATAGTGCACCAGTGCTGTAACAGATGACCTAAATTAGTTCCCTTAAATTTGGTAAGGAATTAAAACATGAGATCGAACAATGGGAGGGACGGAGGCGAATCTGAAGGTCGCCAAGCATGGAGCTTGATTTTGGTCGCCATAGGTCGCCAGAGGCCGAGGAAAGGTGGCGGGGGCATGACAAGATCCGGAGGGGAGCCAAGGGGTGCTACCAACACCGTTGGCGCCTCGCTGACTAAGCACTGAGAGCTATGCAAGGATCCGGGGTTCCAGGCGGTAACATGGGGGTTGCGGCGGCCGTTAATCGACGTTGTGGCAGCTACTAAGCAAAGTCGATGGGCTGCGGCGGTGCTGCAACGACCATCTCGGGTGACGGGGCGAGGAACAAGCGAAATTGGCGGATTTAGATGACGGCGCCTTGTGCGGTCTCAGGGGTTGCAGTGCATATCCGTGCGGCCGGAATGAGCGGTATGTGGTGGCATGGAAGTTTTGGCTGACAGTCTCACGGTGGTGGCGTGCCAAGAATCATTCGGAAACGCTGTTGGGTGGCAACGATCGGTGGCGGAAGACTCGTCTTGGCTGTTGGGTTCCCACCACATCGTTTTTAAGGGCAGACGCATATGTGCATCACAATGGGCAAAAATTTGGGTCTGCCCTAAAAAAAATTACTTCACCATATAGAGGCAGGTCAACTGTTGGAGCAACAATATTGGGTTCAAATGCCCTAGGAAATGGTTGCGGTTTAGTTTACATTATCTATTGGAGATGCTCTAAGAGCTTGAAATAAGAAATCCGTACCAAGAGCATTTTGCAATCAACTTGAGAGAAAGTGACAGTAGTGTTGCTTTAAATCTCTTCCAACCATCCGGCTATAGCTATAGCCGGTTCCATCATGCGTGCTCTTTTTCTCGCGTATGGGAAAAAGAGGCAGCCTAAGTTACATTGGACACACTTATATTCAAGATCGAAGTTAGTAAACCAAAGATCATGCATACCAAATTTGTACACACAAATATTTCACTGACCCCACCCTGAACAAATTGGGCCCAACAATTCATCATCGGCACAAATTAAGCGAATGGGATTGATTACTTGGATAAATTAACCGAGTGGCTTAAATTTCCTAATCCCCAAATCTTAAACAAAATCAAATGATGATTCCAACTACAGATCAGCGCTACTATTAACTAGAGAATCCCTTAACTACAACTCGAAGCACAAATAAAAGAGGATTGAATGAACATGTGGCTTTATCGAAACACAAGATCTAACACAAGAGGATTGAAATGAGAATAGCCAAACCCTAAGAACGCTAGATCAAACAAAAGTGAAGATGAAAATGGGAGAAGAATAAGGGGAGGGGATCAAACCTTAGTTACCTCCGAATCCTCGTCGACGATGTTGGTGTCTTAGGTGTTCTCCGGCAGGACGTACTCTTCCCCTCCGTAGGGGTCCCAACCGACGGGGGCATGGACGGGGGCCTCCTCGCCGGCGGCATTGGAGGCGACCGCATCCTTCTTCTCCATCGTCTGTGGATGGGGTTTTCTTCGCTTTGCAGAAGGTGATGGGACAGAGGGGTGGTTGCATGAGTGAGTGAGTGAGAATGGGGAGGTGGAGAGGGAGAGTGGCAGAGGCTCTATAAAGGCGCGGACACGCGTGCACCGTTTAACCGCGTACGCTACTGTGTCGTGTACCGCGGACACGCTTACACTACTGTACGTTAAGGTGGACACGTGTACACCCTCGAGTCTAACCCTGGCGCGTTAGGTATAACTCTCGAGAGTAACACTAGTGCCTTAGTTGCACTCACTTTTACCCTCGAGTACTAACCCTGGCGCATGCAATTTACTTAGTTTTACCATTTGGTGGCTGGTCAACACAGAGTCAAAAACGACTGGGGTTTAGTTTCTAATTAAGTCATTTTACGCACAACTAATTCAAAATAAAGATCAAAACATAGTGGCACCTCCTAATGGAGTCTTCTTATGTGACCTGCCACCTAGGAAACTATAAGAAACATAGAAAAATCAAGTTTTACCCTAAACCACCTACTAGCTATGAAGGTGCATGGCTTTTAACTCAAACCCCTTCCCAAAACATCGTTCCCAAAAAAATAATTTGTCTGAATGAGGCTAAAATTGGCACACCCGTGTATTTTTGAATTGCAAATAATTTGATGTAGGCCAAGCTAGATTTCATTGCACAAAACAGGCATTTTCCATTTTTAAAATTTGGTTCTATTTTCTATTTGAATCCCTTAGTTTTTTTTGCTATATACGAGGTGCCCTTTTTTATGGTACTCGGTTTTTCCCCCTCTCTTAGTCACAAACTCTCAAAAAATCCATGACTTGTCCTCACTTTGGCTGCTACGCTCTCGTTGGTCGAGCCGTTGTCACGTGAATCATGCTCACCAACGGTTGATCCTCTGATCTAACGGATAGGATAACCTCTCTCTCTCTCTCTCTCACTCCCTCTCTATCGTTGCATCGTGGCTAGTTGCCACCCCTCTATGTATGTGAAATAACGAGTTTTCCACCGAATACTTTAACTCCATAAACAAATGAATTTGAATGTACAATTACTCAACAATTTTGGTTTTCTACATTACTTTTTCTTTACCTAATAATAAAAGCAAAACGGCTTCTTGTTGGTCCGTTTTCTATTGCCCTTATTTTCGCAAATATTACAACACATGTGACAAGGTATCGACTTGTCAATGCCTACGAATTGTAGACTAGGGTTTTCGTGGAAGTAGAGGGCAAGTAGATCTCGAGGGTTCAGCTGGAAAAGTACTCGGCTACTAGAAAACTAGGGTTCTGTTGATAATAAAATCGACCCCCTCTTTCTCCCTCGACTCCCCCTTATATAGGAGGCGGAGCCGAGGGTTTCGTGATGTATAAGTTACAAAGACCGGGAGACTCTTTGAGTTCGTCCCGTAATAGTTACAAGCCATTATTCCTAATACAACTCTATCTTTCCAAACCATTGCTTAACTGGGCTTCCGGCTTCATAAACTTCGGGTCATGGGTCTTCAGTAAACCCCGGGCACCATCTTCGGCAAGCCCGTTGGGGATGCCTATGTCAGTAGCCCCCGAGATTTTGCTTGAATCGAAGAATCAGGGAAAATCTCCATCATTACAATTAACACCTGATTTCTTGGAGTCACTAAATAACTCTTACAGAATAATCATATATTGTACAGGGATAATGGTAGTTGGGGCTGGTTCATCTGACGGATCATGTACCAGTTAACTGCTCTCGTGGCAATCCCGCAAAAACCTACTTCAAGATCAAGTCACTGGACATGATCTCGGTACACTACAAGGAAAAGGCCTATAGCTGCAAATATTATTGCCGGCGCACCAGAGAAAATGCCCGCCGGTGCTAAATACTACTGGCGCGCGTGTTTCGGCCGCGCCGGTGATGATCCAATACCGCCGGCGCAAGAAAAAAATAGTGCCCCGGGATAAGGCTGAACTAGGTCCGAGCCAAACTGAAAATTGGAGCTCCCTTACTGCCGGCGCACAACCATGTTGGTGCGCCGGTGGTAATTTGTTTACCACCGGCGCATCTACATGGCGGTGCGCCGGCAGTAAGGGAGATCCAATTTTTATCCCCCCCCCCCTGGACCGCCTTTTCAGTTTTCAAAAAAATAAAAGAAAATGATAGAAAATTCAAAAAATGAAATCCTTTGAAATGCCCATGTAATATGTCATCTAGGTTTAGTGAAATTTAAAAAAAAAATGAATTTTGATATATTATGCAAAATGGCGTCATCTTTCGGTAAAACGGGATTTCTGGTTGCATACGCCTCCGATGAAAAACTTCTTTATATCAAAATCTATCTATGCAAAATTTCCGCTTCGAATTCAATGGCCCACCGCAGTTTGGACAAAAAATAGATTCGTAAATTGGAAAACAGAAACAGGACTTTTTTCAGGTTTTACATTTTGATGAAAAAAAGAAAAAAATTACCCCCGGCGCACGACCATACTAGGTGCGCCGGCAATACCTTAGGCTATATATGCCAAACCAGCCCGGCGCACCTTCTCTCTCTTCCATTTCCCCCATGGTCTCTTTCTCTTCTCGTCCTCCTCCTCTCTTCCTCCCTCCGGCTACCTTCTCTTCTCCTCCACTTTTCCCCCTCTTCTACCTTCTTACCCCTCTAATCCCTCCCTACGGCGAGCACCTCCTCAAGCTACTCACCGGAGCACCTCCTCAAGCTACTCACCGGAGCACCTCCTCAAGCTACTCGCCGGTGAGCACCTCCTCAAGCATCTCTCCGGCGAGCACCTCCTCAAGCATCACGCCGGCGAGCACCTCCTCAAGCACCACCTCCTCTCACCCCTGGTCCGGCCACCTCCTCTCACCCCGACGACCACACCGGCAACCACCTCCTCTTTGTAAGAAGATGACCACAGTGGCGGCGGTACATCTCCAAGGCACGACCTAGAACTTGACCGACGACCTAGAACTCAACCGACCTAGATCTAGATCTAGATCTGCTTTTTTTTGAATCCTGGAAAACATACCGCCGGCGGACTAGGCTGGTGCGCCGGTGATAAATCGAGTTACCGCCAGCGAACAAGATGGTGCGCCGGCAATAAGCCTTTACCACCGGCCCGTTCCCACCGGCGGGCTCTGGTGCGCCGACAGTAGTGCTTTTTGGTGCGCCGGCAATAAGCCTTTTCCTAGTAGTGGTATACTGGCGTAATTCGACATGTGCTGCTTAAGGTATTACCAAATGCCGAACTCCAGTCATATTTTATCGGGTACCTGATGTCTACGTTCCCCCTCCTTTCCTGTAGACAGTGTTGGGCCTCCAAGTGCAGAGGTTTGTAGAACAGCAGCAAGTTTTCCCTTAAGTGGATCACCCAAGGTTTATCGAACTCAGGGAGGAAGAGGTCAAAGATATCCCTCTCATGCAACCCTGCAACCACAAAGCAAGAAGTCTCTTGTGTCCCCAACACACCTAATAGGTGCACTAGTTCGGCGAAGAGATAGTGAAATACAGGTGGTATGAATATATATGAGCAGTAGCAATGGTGCCAGAAAATAGCTTGCTGGCGTGTAGTTGATGGTAGTAATATTGTAGGAAGTAAACAAGCAGTAGTAACGCAGCAGTAGTAACGCAGTAAAATAGTAACAAGCAGTGATAGCAGTATTTAGGAACAAGGCCTAGGGATTACACTTTCACTAGTGGACACTCTCAACATTGATCACATAACAGAATAGATAAATGCATACTCTACACTTTTGTTAGATGATGAACACATTGCGTAGGATTACACGAACCCTCAATGCCGGAGTTAACAAGCTCCACAATAATGCTCATGTTTAAGTAACCTTAAGTGTAAGATAGATCAAAACGACTAAACCAAGTACTAGCATAGCATGCACACTGGTCACCTTCATGCATATGTAGGAGGAATAGATCACATCAATATTATCATAGCAATAGTTAACTTCGCAATCTACAAGAGATCATGATCATAGCATAAACCAAGTACTAACACGGTGCACGCACTGTCACCTTTGCACACATGCAGGAGGAATAAAACTACTTTAATAACATCACTAGAGTAGCACATAGATAGTAGTGATACAAAACTCATATGAATCTCAATCATGTAAGGCAGCTCATGAGATTATTGTATTGAGGTACATAGGAGAGAGATTAACCACATAGCTACCGGTACAGCCCCGAGCCTCGATGGAGAACTACTCCCTCCTCATGGGAGCAGCAGCGGTGATGAAGATGGCGGTGGAGATGGCAGCGGTGTCGATGGAGAAGCCTTCCGGGGCACTTCCCCGCTCCGGCAGGGTGCCGGAACAGAGACTCCTGTCCCCCAGATCTTGGCTTCGCGATGACGGCGGCTCTGGAACTTTTCTCGTATCGTGGCTTCCTCCGTAAGGGTTTTCGATGCAGGGGCTTTATATAGGCGAAGAGGCGGCGTCAGAAGGTCGAAGAGGCGGCCAGGGGGTAAGGCGGCGCGGGCCAACCCTAGGCCGCGCCGGCCACCCTCCTGGTGGGCCTGTGGCCCCCTCTGGTCCTTCCCGGGTGTTCTGGAAGCTTCGTGGAAAAATAGGAACACTGGGCGTTGATTTCGTCCGATTCCGAGAATATTTCTTTACTAGGATTTCTGAAACCAAAAACAGCGAGAAAACGAGAAGCGGCACTTCGGCATCTTGTTAATAGGTTAGTTCCGGAAAATGCATAAATATGACATATAATGTGTATAAAACATGTAGATATCATCAATAAAGTGGCATGGAACATAAGAAATTATCGATACGTTGGAGACGTATCAGCATCCCCAAGCTTAGTTCGCTCGTCCCGAGCGAGGTAAAACGATAACAAAGATAATTTCTTAAGTGACATGCCATCATAACCTTGATCATACTATTGTAAACATATGTAATGAATGCAGCGATCAAAACAAAGGTAATGACATGAGTAAACAACTGAATCATAAAGCAAAGACTTTTCATGAATAGTACTTCAAGACAAGCATCAATAAGTCTTGCATAAGAGTTAACTCATAAAGCAATAAATCAAAGTAAAGGTATTGAAGCAACACAAAGGAAGATTAAGTTTCAGCGGTTGCTTTCAACTTGTAACATGTATATCTCATGGATAGTTGTCAATGCAAAGTAATATAATAAGTGCAATATGCAAGTATGTAGGAATCAATGCACAGTTCACACAAGTGTTTGCTTCTTAAGGTGGAGAGAAATAGGTGAACTGACTCAACATAAAAGTAAAAGAATGGTCCTTCAAAGAGGAAAGCATCGATTGCTGTATTTGTGCTAGAGCTTTTATTTTGAAAACATGAAACAATTTTGTCAACGGTAGTAATAAAGCATATGAGTTATGTAAATTATATCTTACAAGTTGCAAGCCTCATGCATAGTATACTAATAGTGCCCGCACCTCGTCCTACTTAACTTGGACTACCGGATCTTTGCATGCCATGTTTCAACCAAGTGTCACAAAGGGGTACCTCCATGCCGCCTGTACAAAGGTCTAAGGAGAAAGCTCGCATTTTGGATTTCTCGCTTTTGATTATTCTCAACTTAGACATCCATACCGGGACAACATGGACAACAGATAGTGGACTCCTCTTAAATGCATAAGCATGTAGCAAAGTTATTATTCTCATATGAGATTGAGGATATATGTCCAAAACTGAAACTTCCACCATGGTTCATGGCTTTAGTTAGCGGCCCAATGTTCTTCTCTAACAATTTTGCATGCTCCAACCACTAAAATGATAGACCTTCAGACAAGACGGACATGCATAGCAACTCACATGATATTCAACAATAGTTGATGGCGTTCCCCAGAAACATGGTTATCGCGCAACAAGCAACTTAATAAAATATAAAGTGCATAAGTACATATTCAATACTACGATAGTTTTTAAGGCTATTTTGTCCCATGAGCTATATATTGCATAGGTGAATGATGGAATTTTAAAGGTAGCACTCAAGCAATTTACTTTGGAATGGCGGAGAAATACCATGTAGTAGGTAGGTATGGTGGACACAAATGGCATAGTGGTTGGCTCAAGGATTTGGATGCATGAGAAGTATTCCCTCTCGATACAAGGTTTAGGCTAGCAAGGTTATTTGAAGCAAGCTCAAGGATGAACCGGTGCAGCAAAACTCACATAAAAGACATATTGTAAACATTATAAGACTCTACACCGTCTTCCTTGTTGTTCAAACTCAATACTATAAATTATCTAGACCTTAGAGAGACCAATTATGCAAACCAAATTTAAGCATGCTCTATGTATTTCTTCACTAATAGGTGCAAAGTATATGATGCAAGAGTTTAAACATGAGCACAACAATTGCCAAGTATCACATTATCCAAGACATTCTACCAATTACTACATGTAGCATTTTCCAATTCCAACCATATAACAATTTAACGAAGAGGAAACTTCGCCATGAATATTATGAGCTAAGAACACATGTGTTCATACGAACCAGCGGAGCGTGTCTCTCTCCCACACAAGGATGAACTTATTCAGAGAACTAAGATAACAAAACAAAAACAAAAATAAAAGCACACAGACGCTCCAAGTAAAGTACATAAGATGTGACTGAATAAAAATATAGTTTCACTAGAAGAAACCTGATAAGTTGTCGATGAAGAAGGGGATGCCTTGGGCATCCCCAAGCTTAGACGCTTGAGTCTTCTTAAAATATGCAGGGATGAACCACCGGGGCATCCCCAAGCTTAGACCTTTCACTCTTCTCGATCACATTATATCACCCTCTTCTATTGACCCTTGAAAACTTCCTTCACACCAAACTTCAAGCAAACTCATTAGAGGGTTAGTGCATAATCAAAAATTCACATGTTCAGAGGTGACACAATCATTCTTAACACTTCTGGACATTGCACAAAACTTCTGAAAGTTAATGGAACAAAGAAACTCATTCAACTTAACAAAAGCGGCAATGCGAAATAAAAGGCAGAATCTGTCAAAAACAGAACAGTCCGTAAAGACGAATTTTAAGATGGCACCAGACTTGCTCAAATGGAAAAACTCAAAACTAATGAAAGTTGCGTACATATCTGAGGATCACGCTCGTAAATTGGCAGATTTTTTCGAATTTTCTACAGAGAACTGTGACCAGATTCGTGACAGACAGCAATGCTGTTTCTGCGCAGCAATCCCAAATATAACATCAACTTTGACATAGAAACTTTACTTGGCACAAAAACTTGATAAGGAGAGGTTTCTACAGTAGTAAACAACTTCCAAGACTCAACAAAACAAAAATTGCTGTAGCAAAATAAACACATGGGTTATCTCCCAAGAAGTTCTTTCTTTATAGCCGTTAAGATGGGCTCAGCAGTTTTAATAATGCACTCGTAAGAAATAAGAGTTGAAGCAAAAGAGAGCATCAAGAGGCAAATTCAAAACACATTTAAGTCTAACATGCTTCCTATGAAAAGGAATCTTGTAAATAAACAAGTTCATGAAGAGCAAAGTAACAAGCATAGGAAGATAAAACAAGTGTAGCTTCAAAAATTTCAGCACATAGAGAGGTGTTTTAGTAACATGAAAATTTTTACAACCATATTTCCCTCTCTCATAATAACTTTCAGTAGCAACATGAGCAAACTCAACAATATAACTATCACATAAAGCATTCTTATCATGAGTCTCATGCATAAAATAATTACTACTCCCAACATAAGCATAGTCATTCTTATTAATTGTAGTGGGAGCAAATTCAACAAAGTAGCTATCAAATATAGGAGGTATATTGTAATCATAATCAAATTTATCCTCCATAACAGGTGGTAACAAAAGACTACTATCATCATAATCATCATAAATGGGAGGCAAAGTATCATCAAAGTAAATTTTCTCCTCAATGCTTGGGGGACTAAAAATATCATGCTCATCAAAGCCAGCTTCCCCAAGCTTAGAATTTTCCATAGCATTAGCAACAATGGTGTTCAAAGCATTCATAGTAATAACATTCCCATTAGCATGCATATAAAGTTCCATGGGTTTCTTAATTCTTTCTTCAAACACATCATGTCCTAATTCAAGATAAAGTTCATAAAGATCTCTCATATTTTTGTTGTTTTCCATTATGCCTAACTAGTGTAAACAAGAAACCAAATGTCGCAATTGCGAGTCTAAAGGAAATAGCTTCGAGTACTTACAGTGGCGCCGGAAAATAGCTTAGTAGCCGAGGTCCGGAGTGTGAGTACCTTTTACCTTTCCTCCCCGGCAACGGCGCCAGAAAATAGCTTGATGTCTACGTTCCCCCTCCTTTCCTGTAGACAGTGTTGGGCCTCCAAGTGCAGAGGTTTGTAGAACAGCGAGCAAGTTTTCCCTTAAGTGGATCACCCAAGGTTTATCGAACTCGGGGAGGAAGAGGTCAAAGATATCCCTCTCATGCAACCCTGCAACCACAAAGCAAGAAGTCTCTTGTGTCCCCAACACACCAAATAGGTGCACTAGTTCGGCGAAGAGATAGTGAAATACGGGTGGTATGAATATATATGAACGAGTAGCAATGGTGCCGGAAAATAGCTTGTCTGGCGTGTAGTTGATGGTGGTAGTATTGCAGCGAGTAGTAACACGGTAAAACAATAAACAAGCAGTAGTAACTCAGCAGTATTTAGGAACAAGGCCTAGGGAATAGACTTTCACTAGTGGACACTCTCAACATTGATCACATAACAGAATAGATAAATGCATACTCTACACTTTTGTTGGATGATGAACACGTTGCGTAGGATTACACGAACCCTCAATGCCGGAGTTAACAAGCTCCACAATAATGCTCATATTTTAGTAACCTTTAGTGTAAGATAGATCAAAAGACTAAACCAAGTACTAGCATAGCATGCACACTTGTCACCTTCATGCATATGTAGGAGGAATAGATCACATCAATATTATCATAGCAATAGTTAACTTCGCAATCTACAAGAGATCATGATCATAGCATAAACCAAGTACTAACACGGTGCACGCATCGTCACCTTTGCACACATGCAGGAGGAATAAAACTACTTTAATAACACATCACTAGAGTAGCACATAGATAAATTGTGATACAAACACATTGCAATCATCAAGAGATATAAATAAGCACTTCACTACGCTCTTCAACAGTGAATAAGTACTTAGTGAAATATAGCCTAAGAGACCCACACGGTGCACACACTGTCACCTTTACACACGTGGGACAAGGAGTCTCCGGAGATCACATAGGTAAAACCCACTTGACTAGCATAATGACATCTAGATTACAAGCATCATCATATGAATCTCAATCATGTAAGGCAGCTCATGAGATTATTGTATTGAAGTACATAGGAGAGAGATGAACCACATAGCTACCGGTACAGCCCCGAGCCTCGATGGAGAACTACTCCCTCCTCATGGGAGCAGCAGCGGTGATGAAGATGGCGGTGGAGATGGCAGCGGTGTCGATGGAGAAGCCTTCCGGGGGCACTTCCCCGCTCCGGCAGGGTGCCGGAACGGAGACTCCTGTCCCCCAGATCTTGGCTTCGCGATGGTGGCGGCTCTGGAACTTTTCTCGTATCGTGGCTTCCTCCGTAAGGGTTTTCGATGCAGGGGCTTTATATAGGCGAAGAGGCGGCGCAGGAGGGTCAACGAGGCGACGACACCCTAAGGTGGCGCGGGCCCAGCCCTGGCCGCGCCACCATGTCATCTGGGCCCACCAGGGCCCCCCTCTGGTCCTTCCCGGGTGTTCTGGAAGCTTCGTGGAAAAATAGGAACCTGGGCGGTGATTTTGTCCAATTCCGAGAATATTTCGTTACTAGGATTTCTGAAACCAAAAACAGCAGAAAACAGGAACTGGCACTTCGGCATCTTGTTAATAGGTTAGTTCCAGAAAATGCGTAAATACGACATATAATGTGCATAAAACATGTAGGTATCATCAATAAAGTAGCATGGAACATAAGAAATTATCGATACGTTGGAGACGTATCAGTACCTAACGCGTCCGTTAGGATTTTTCTGCGCATCTATTGATACGGAAAAAAGTAGCAGAGCGCATTCATGTGCGATGCCACGCTGCACTGGATAGATCCCGGGGTCTTACCTTCGTAAAGTTTTACGGCTTTCAGAGATTAAATCGCGACTGAGGCGCTCTGAGAATATATTGTCGAGTGCCTTTTTCGGCTGTTGGAATAGCACATTTATTCGAGTCATATGATGACTCCTATATATTTTTTTATCTTGTCCTCCCGATGGGAGTATATGAAGAGTTATATCATAACTCGGAATACGCTCATATCGACTTCTTCAATTTCATCGGGTACACGACCATCGTTCCCGATGGGAGTAGCCCCCGAGGCTACAACCAAGTGCTTGTACTTGGTTGTAGGCTCACATTTTTATTATCTTTGTCGCTATATTGCTAACTCTTCCAGTATTTCCATCTTTATCGGGTGCGTGACCAGCGCTCCCGATGGGAGTAGCCCCCGAGGCTACAGTCGAGTATTTATACTTGGATGTAGGCTCATGTTTGTCTTTTGTGAATCAACTCTATATCCAACTCCTTATAAAAGTAGCCCCCGAGCATTTGAACAAAACCTTGTATTTGATCAAAGGCTCCCGAAATTACCAACAATACTCCTCTGTCGCCGATTTTCAAAGTACTGCAGCCAAAAATTTTGTTATAATGACATCATCGCTGACGATGGCCACGATCATTATATTGGGAAGATGCGAGTCATGTCCTGTCACTGACCCGTGGGTCCTTAATACTGCATCGTTTGACACGTTACACAGGTGGGGACACACGTCCTCCGCTTTCTCTGGCACGCGCGCTGTAGCGCCTATCTAGTTACTTCACAGTAAAAAGACCATTTTACCCATGGACACACGTGTAAGGCGTTGGATCTATTTCTCCATCATCCAACGGCGCAGCGGTTCAATGGCTCGCTATAAATAACCTTCTTCGATCTTCCTCAATAATCCCCTTCGCTACGCTGCGCTCTTTCCCTTTCTCTTTCCCAATCCTCCATTGCTGCTACTAAGCTCTTGCGCCCGTGCCCTTCTTCAATCTCTCCAGCACTCACGTTGATGCCACCGCGGGCAAGGCTCACAAGGCACACCTCTTCAAGAATCACCATGGCCACGGGGGATTTAGAAATCTCTGAGCGGGAGAGATCCAAGATCTCGAACCAGGACGTGAACCTGCTGAAGAAGCTTGGGTTGATGAAGAAGGAAGAGAAGCTGATCTTTCCCGGAGAAGAGAGCTTCCCGACACCCCGCATTGGATACCGGGTAACTTTCATTGACCACCTCATCCGCGGCATGTCCACTCCCATCCACGAATTCCTCTGTGGGTTACTTTTTTTATACGGGCTGCAGCTACACCAGCTGACTCCCAACTCTATCCTCCATATCTCCATCTTCATCATCCTGTGTGAATGCTTTCTCGGGACCCATCCAAATTGGGGCCTGTGGAAACGCATCTTTCTTGTTCGCCGCAACAGCTCCCGCAACATCATCTACAATGTAGGTGGTGTTGTTATCTGCATCCGTCCCGATGTCGAGTATTTCAACGTCAAATTTCCCGATTCCGTTCAAGGGTGGCGCAGGAGATGGCTATACATCCGCGAAGAGTACAACAACTCGTAGGATTACAATATCGTGCCTTTTGACGGTAGCGCAAAAATCCTTCGATGCCGATCATGGGATGCTGAAGCTACCGAAGAAGAAAAATTGGTGACAGATGCGCTGATGAAGCGCATTCATGAGCTTCAGAACACCCGTGGCAAGGAATTGTCGGGTGTTCAGATCACTGCGTACTTCCTTAGGATTAGTGTGATGCCTCTGCAGGCTCGCAAAAACCCCCTCTGGATGTATGCTGGCGAAAAAGACGCGGACCGTGTATCCAAGGATCTTTCAGTGAAGGATTTGGAGAAGCTAGTCCGACGTATTTCGTCTCTGAGCAAGAAAGATACGGTTCCAAGATCTTGTCGCGTGGAACCGTACAGCGGCACCAACGCCCTCCCCAAGGTAAATAACTTGTCTTCTCGAATTTATGTTTTTTCGACTGCTATTTTGCTTAACTTTTCTTCCCGAGTTTATATTTTTCGGACTGCTGTCTTGCTTAACTTTCCCTTGGTGTAAATTTTCCATCTGCAGAAACATCAAGTCTTATCCTCTCTACCTCCCATACCGGAGGGTGGGGAGGTCGACGAACGAGCCGTCGTTACCGATGATTCGCAAGGTACTTCTCGCCCTGAGAGTGAGGTCGTAAGATCTCACAAATCCGCGGCTTCCTCTGATAAAGAGACAGAATCGGAGGCTTCCGAATCTGCACGCTCTCTTCCTTCCGCTGCTTCTCCAAAGAATAAAAGGAAGAGGGGTGAAGTTGAAGATTCCAGCACCTCCAAACCCAGTGGGTCACCTGCCGAGGAAGCTTCTCCCGAGGAAGAGGGTGCCTTCTATCCTTACGAGGATGCCATCATTAGCTCGTAAGCTATCGTGCCTTCTTTTTCTTTTTATATGTTGTTTGTAAATAGATCTATCTCTAAACTTTCCTTGTTCGACTCCTTCCTTGTCTTGCACTTCAAGGAATCTTCCGTTGCACCGTCCTAGTGTCCCACCTTGCCATCGGGTACCTTCATGGGCCTCCAGCTAGATCGTATAGGGTAGGGCAACATCGGTTACCCGAAGGGTAATGCCCACGTCAGTAGCCCCCGAGTGTCTAGCCGAAGATAGTTCGGGTAGAGACTAAAGCATGCCTCCGCCTAATGTTCTTCTCCTTGATTGTTTTTGTCCATCTTGTATCAGCATCATCTTCTTATATCGGGTGCGCGTCAAGCGCTCCCGATGGGAGTAGCCCCCGAGTATAGGTACAGATGCTGGCAATCCGTGCGTAGACTCAAGTTGTACTACTCGAACATTTTCTTCTGCCGAAGTTTTGCTGCAAGTCTTCATGGATCATCCGATACATTTGTACCAAGGCTTGTTTTACCCAATAAATTTTCAATGCGTAAGGGATAATAAGTAACGTGCCCAACTTTTGCTGGTTAACTGCCGATGGCAAAAAAACGTCACCCTACACAGAATCAAGTCCCCGGGCATGATCCTGGAGTGCAAAAAAGTTTTATCGGGTGCGCGTCCAGCGCTCCCGATGGGAGTAGCCCCCGAGTCTGGACACGGATGCTTGAAACCGGGTGCAGACTCGAGCTGAACATTTCATCCTTCTCTCCAAATATTTCTTCACAGGAATATCTTCGAGTCCTCATTCTGTCGGGTGCGCATCCAGCGCTCCCGATGGGAGTAGCCCCCGAGTCCGGTCACGAGATCATCCGATATTTCTTTATTTTCTTTCCTTTGACTCCTCACAACAATATTTATGACGTCACTGTTGACGTGTTGCTGCTGTGGTTCGATTGAGAAGACTTGACCTGACGGGCCCACCCTAGTTCTGCGCGGGCAGTTTTTAGGAATTGACCAGTGCACGCGCAGCGACCGAGGCGTCTCCTCGATTTTCGCGCAACGTGGGAATAATGGGCCGCCGGTTCCATTCTTTCTGTAAGCGCCACGTGTGCAGCCAGATCTGCTCCACCTCCCACGACGTCTGTGGAGTTATGGCCACGATTTTACACAAATTCTTACGGTATAAATAGAGGGCCTCCTCGTTTTTACTTTTCACGCCTCTTACTTCTCATCTTCTTGTTCACGCCTTCCTGCCCCCTCTGCTCTTCCTTCAGAAGCTCCGTACTCCATGGGCAAGAAGAAGAGCGCCAGCACCTCAGACGCGGTTAAGGTCAGCCGCGACTGGAGCGCCTCCGCCATTTCCAATCGTGATGTGAACAAGCTGCGAGCCCTCGGCTTCATCTCCACATCTGAAGATGACATTCGTCTTTCAGGTGCTGTTTCTCGCCCAAAGCCTCTGAAAGGCTTCACTGTCATGTTTGCTGCTTTCCTGTTCCAGGGTCTTTCTCTTCCTGCCCACGAGTTTCTTCGCTCCCTTCTTTTTTTCTACGGGATCCAGCTCTGGCAGCTGACCCCAAACTCCATTCTCCACCTTTCTATCTTTATCACTGTCTGCGAGGCCTTCCTTGGCATCGATCCCCACTGGGGTCTTTGGAGGAAGATCTTTTATGTGAAGCGTCATAACGACAGCAATGCCCCCCCCCGTCGTCGGTGGCGTTGGCTTTGTTGTCAGGAAGGAAGTCGATTACTTCGACTATCCAATGAAGGAATCCGTTCAGGGCTGGCGCAACAAGTGGTTTTATCTGCGAGACCCTGTGGTGCACGGGCGGCGCTCGAATCTCCCTCCCTTCAAGCATGTCTTGATAGCTCAGCCGAAGAACTCCTGGTGAAACGCCCTCTCTCCCGAAGAAAGGGTGACAACTGACAAGCTGTTTTACCAAGTCGTCGCTCTGAAGAATACGGGAGGCTTAATGATGTGCAGCACTGAAGTTGTCTCAGTGTTCCTGCAACGTCGAGTGCAGCCGCTGATGTCTCGACCTCATCAGTTGTGGCTTTATACTGGCAAGGACGACAAATCTAGGGTCAACTCTGCCGACCTGTCGGCTGATGAACTCCGAGATGAAGTCCGTCGCTTAACGTGCCTCAGTATGAAGGGTAACATCGTCCTGACATCAGCGCGTCCCCCTTATGATCTGGACCACCTCCCGACTGAGGTAATTTCCGCCGTTTCTTGTTTGCTGTTGTTGTTTCTTTCTTCATTGTGCTTTACAAACTTTCTTCACTCGATAGGCCTCCACCGTCGCCCAATGTTATCCTCCTACGCCGGAAAGTGGTGTGGAACCAGAGGATGATGATGACGACTCCGAAGAGACCGAGGGCGTCCAACACACCCTTGAGGACAGCGATGTCCAAGAGGAAGAAGCTGCCGAGGATGATGCCTTTATTAGGAGCAGGCGACGCAAGCAGGTAAATGATGATTTTATTACAACGGCTGAATCAAGTCCTAGCGGACAGGATAATGATGCCGTTGGGATTGCTTCGCCTTCTCCTATCCAGGAAAGTTCGACAGGTTTTTTCACTGCTGAAGATGACCTGGACCTGTGAGCATCTTTAGCCCTTCTTTGACGTATTCTTTACTGCTTCGTATGCTAATTGTGCATTCTTTTAAGTAGCTCTGATGATGATGATGATGATGTTCCTCTTGCGAAGAGGGCTAAATTATCTGTTGAGAAAACGGCATCAGCTAAGGAGCCGAATCCTCCTCCTGCCAAGTCAACACCTCCCACAAGGACGGTCGTGGAAAAAATTCCAGTGTCGAAGGTCATTCCTCCTGGCGATGCTCCTACTTCATCGGCTGGTCGTGACCACGTAAGTATTTAATCTACCTTGTTTTGATGAGTTTTTATCAACTGAGTCTTCTTGATTTTCCTTGCTGCAGCCGATTTACGCCACCGTCGATGATGTGGTAGATTTCGCCGAGCAGTTTACCTGACTAGAGGTTGAAAACGCCCAGCTTCGAAAGACTGTCAAATCTTCGGCTGATCAGGTGCTCGAAGCCAACAGGCTTGCCACCGACGCCAAAAATGAAAATGCCTTGCTGAAGGAGGAGTTGAAGAAGCTGAAGCGGCAGATGAAGGATGAACAGGACGCCAGGCATGCGGCAGCGGTTGTGACCGACAAGAAGGAAGGCGTCCTCCGTGAATCCATCAAGGATTTATTGGGTAAAATTCATGACACATAGTTTCTTTCTTGGTATTTCCTCACTGGCTACTGATCAGTCTTTCTTTCAGAGGCCGCCAATATAACTATCACTCGATGCCATCAGCTTCGGGAGGACTCTACATCTGATGCCCTGTCGCTTGCCGCTGAGTCTAATGTCCAAGTCCTTGGACTTCTGCAAAAGACTAAAGGAGCATTGTCGAGGCTATACTCGATGATCTTCCCGAAGATGAAGCAGGACAGGACTCTTGACGAGATGGCGGATGCTTTCCTTGTTGATTCTTCCGATCCTGTGGAGGTATTGAAACGCCATTCCCGCTTGTTTGGGGTGGTCCTTACTTTCCAGCTGCTAATGGGTCATGGGATGGGGTCGGTGTCTATGGCATTGCCTGTGGATGATGACGATCATTTAGTCGACCTTGAACCCTTCAAACGATCGGCAGTGACATGTGCCAATCAACTCCTGAAGTTGGTAGATGAAGCACAAGCCAAGCCTATTCCTGAAGCTGCCCCTGGCTCGTCATCGGCGATCCCTTGAGCTCTTGCTTGATTTATTGTAAATAAGACCAATCGCAATTTGACTTAGTCCTGTTTTGTTTCGGCTATGTTGTCAATTCGAACAATCTTTTGAATGTAACATATATGCCAAGCGCTCCCGATGGGAGTTTTATGTTGATGTCGTTCTGAACCGACGATTGTACTGCAGATCCCTTCATATTCTTCCCGTGCCGAGCTTTTTCCAAATCCTTCGACTAACGATGAATCTGACCTTGTTCGCCGCTTACGTGATCAAGTGTCTCGTTTGAATAAAGACATTGCTTCCCTTCGCGCAATGGCAGCGTTGGTGAAGAAAAAGGGTGAAATAGAAACTGCTATTGAGCAATACGCTCTTGACGGTCTTCATATTGCTACCGAAAGTTTGGGATGTAAGTGTTAACCCATCTTCTAATTCCTGACGTAGCTTGGATATTCTTTTAACTGATATTCGTTCTTTTTCAGTCGTATCTTCAGATAAATCTGAGGAAAATAAGAAGATCCATGAAAAGATCGAGGCGATGACTGACGTTGCTCACCTGAAACACCATTTATGGCTGCATCGTCCGAAGGCTGTTATCATGCCGAAGTTTGAGCATCGGGTAGAGAAGCTGCATTACTATTTTGATAAGTTCCACGCTCAACTCACTATGGTTTGGAAGACTTTGTTCCCTTTGGATCAGGCGCCCGAGACTTTGTCTGCTCTGTTTACCCGATTTAAGTCTCCTGAGAGGATTCGACAGCTGGTGCGGAAAGAGCTTCTGGCTGGTGCTGAGCTTGCTTTTGCTTCAGTTTTGGCATGTCATCCATCTTTAGACTTGAAGGCCGTGGCAAACACCGAGAGGAGTTTAGGTCAATATTATGATATCGCCAGAGGTCCTGCATATACCATTATCTCTCGGATGGAGACGGGCCTCGAGAGAGATCTGAGGGGCCGAGGAGACCAGGGAGCCCAGTCATGAATGTGATAACCTTGTACCTGTATAAGATTGTTTTGTATAAATTTACTATGTGCGTTGCACACTATGTTAGTTTGATTGTTAATTTTTTGTCGAGGGCGGCTGAGTGATCAGTTCAACCTGCTCTCCCGACGACTTCGTTGTGATTTGCAATTTTATCGCGAAGTCGATACGTAAGTTTTATGAAAGCGAGACCCATCGACTTAGTCGAGGGAATTAGACGCTTGGCTTCGTCACGCGGTGCACCGGTTTGAGCCTTGTTTTGTGATAATGTAACCATCGACTGCAGCACTCGCGTATTTTCTCGAGGTTTGGATTGGTTGTTTTTGTGTGTCATTAATCTTAGCTCCCGTTGAGAGTATTTAATTAATGACACTGTGTAAGCGTATTTTTTAGGCCAACGCTCCCGATGGGAGTAAGAGCCAATGGTAGGGGCCGCAAATGACCTGTTCGGGTGGTAGGGCCTGGATTGAGAAAAAAGGTAGAAAACCTGATTAGAACTTTATTCATAACGCAAAAGCAACCCTAAGAGTTGTCGAATAATAAAAAACAATTGTATCCTATGTATAGAACCGTCGCAGATGTGCAATGTTCCATGGATTCCCAACATCTTTTCCCGAAGTTGGGTTTTTGAGCCGATATGCTCCTCCTGGTATCACTTCAGTGACGATGTAAGGTCCTTCCCATGGAGACTCGAGTTTCGAGGGTCTCTCCTGCTTCAGCCGAAGTACCATATCTCCAACATTAAAGCTTCGATTGCGTATTCGTCGGCTGTGATAATTCCTCAACGCCTGCTAGTACACCGTAGTTCTAGCCAAAACAATGCCTCGAGCTTCGTCAAGGAGGTCTACAGCATCCTGCAATGCGATGTTGAAAGAAGACTCTGTGTATGCTGTTACTCGAGGGGCTTCGAATCGAACGTCGGCTGGCAGAACTGCTTCGGCTCCATGTACCAAGAAGAACGGGGTGTATTGAGTCGACCTGTTAGGTGTGGTACGCAAGCTCCAAAGTACAGATGGTAACTCCTCGACCCATGCTCCGGCCGCACCCGTAAGGCGTTTCTTGAGGCCATCCCCTATTAGACCGTTGATCCTTTCCACCTGGCCGTTGGTCTGTGGGTGAGCCACTGATGCAAATTTTAGTTTGATTCCTCCGTCATCACAAAATTTTCTAAACTCTTTGGAGTCAAAGTTAGTTCCGTTGTCTGTGACGATACTGTGAGGCATGCCAAATCGACATGTTATTCCCTTGAAGAATTGAACTATTGTTTTTGCATTCTGGTTTCGTACCGGTACTGCCTCAATCCACTTTGTGAATTGTCGACTGCGACCAATAGGTACGTGTGTCCTCCAGGTGATGATCTGGCAGTGGTCCAACTTGGTTGAGTCCCCATTGAGCGAAGGGCCACACCAGAGGTATTGTCATCAGGTCTGTCGCAGGGGCGTGCGATTTTGGTGAAAACCGCTGACAGGGGTCGCACTTCATGACCAGATCTCGAGCATCCGATGCCGCTGTTGGCCAGTAAAATCCCGCCCTGAAGGCTTTCGCCACAAGGGCCCTGCTCCCTGCGTGATGTCCGCAAGTTCCTTCGTGTATCTCGCGCAACAGTGCTCTTCCATCGTCAATGGCAATGCATCTTTGGAAAATACCGGAAACGCTGCGCTTGTAGAGTTCACTGTTTACTATGGTGAAGGCTTTCGATCGTCTGACGATTCGTCTCGCTTCTACTGGATCCTCCGGTAACTCCTGCTTCGTTAGATACGCTAGGAACGGCTTGGTCCATAGTGGCTTGTGACGCCCCGGAACCGGTACCTTGAGGATCCCAGCGAACCCGCCGAAATCCGCAAGATATCGATTCTGAGACGCCCTCCGACACGACGTGCGCGACAAATCACACACGTGATGCCAGAGGAATTAACACGAGCGGTAACATTACAACAGGATTACAATAGAGCCCACAAGAAACATATGTTACAACAACGACTCCAACGAGTCAAGATACAAATAGATACATACAAAGATCCAAATCATACAGAAGATCAAATACGTCCGAGTACGGACAAGATACAAATTGGACTAAGAGTCCTGAAGATAACCAGTGGCGTCCATAACCCTGCCCAGGCCAAGCCGGAAGGGTAACCTTGCTAACGTCGTCATCTCGTACCTGTCAAAGTCGGGCCATCGGTTGCCGACAAAAGGGAGGAAGCAAAAGAGAAAGGGAAAAGGCGAGAGTAAGTACCAAGGAACGAACTCCGGCACGTACTTAGCGAGACTAGAAATGGCTATGCTCGCCGGGCGAATATATATATCGCCTGGGGCTATATGGTAGGTTTAGCGGCAGCAAAACTATAACCAACAGAGACACGCTACAACATCCGTCTACTCAGAGAAGATAAGAGAGCGTACAAGGTAACAGATAAATACTGCACAAACATAACCCAGCCAAATACACATATCCCCTTCAACAAGGCGAAAAAGCAATGTAAAAGGCACTCAACGGTGGATAAGTTTTATTAGGTATCGGTTGTAGTAATGCTATATTACTAATCAAGTTATTAGCAAATTATTATCAACAACATAAAGGTGTAAGTTGTTCTATGATCGAGCTATACAATTCCAAGTCGTCCATAACCGCGGACACGGCTTATCGATAAGATGTACACCCTGCAGGGGTTGCCCAAATGTAACCATACGCATGCTCGACCCACTTACGACAGGTGGATGTCTCACAACAAGACCGTTCCCAGTTCAACAGGAAAGTCTAGGGGGGCACCCAACTAAGCTACCCGTAACGAAGTCCGGCCGTACTCCGAAGCGGACTCAGAGGTTTGCGCCGGCGGCTAGGCGTGCAAACCACACGCTTCGCTAAACGTCCCGTAAGGTACAGTACAGAATATAAACACCCGAAGGCAACAGGAAGTAAACACCCTAAGGCAACAGTAAGTAAAGCATGGCATACATGGCATAGGCAAATAAAACCAAGGTTGTGGCCCCCTTTTCAACTGACTTGAGAAAAGGTAATGGGTGAGGGGGTCCCAATAAACGTCCCCACGTACGGGTAGAGCGCTCAATCTCGGAACAGATAACAAGAACTCGGGTCCTAGGGGACATTAGCGAGTCAAAGTTCCGATGCTTTCGCAAATGGGCTCACAGATGCCTCTGCTTACAATTTTAGTTGTTAACAATAAAGTAAAGTGTGAGTATCTCCAACAACTGATATAGCATGTGATAACCTCCCAACAACCCAACATATCCCGATAACAGATCGAGATAAACAACAGAGCCTAACACGCCTACGACTCGCAAGGCTCAAACATCAAGCAACGGCTATGGTTAAGGAATGATATATATAGGATTATTATGGTAAACAAGTGGAATAGGAGACATCACTCGATAAAGAAGCGCAACATAAGGATAGCAATGCGAGGGAGAGTAGGTGAAGAGAGAGGGCTCGCCTGTGAAAAACTGCAGGAGAACTTGTCGAAGAACTCGTCGTATCTCACATCACCACTTCGTGATCCTATCCGGGAAGAAGCAAATGCTGGAACACACAACGTATGCAATATTACTACTACGGAAAAAGAATCGGCATGATCAAGATAATATGCATGACATGGCAAGGATGATGCGATGCAACTTATTCATATTAATCGGAGTCGGAACCCCGGGCAAACAATTAAGGTTGGAGTTGCATTTCTACCGACAAAGTTAAGTGTTGATTAGCATGTCATATCATGGCAGGGGTGAGCTACATCAAAGTTAAACGGAGCGGGAAAAACCTAGTTGGAATTCCGAAATACTCCGCATATATGTGAGGTGGAAATGCACAACTATCAACGCGCGACATGATGCGAGATGCAAACAGGTATATGAATGGCATATTCATGTTCTTCACATTTTTCTGATCAACTTTCATATAGAACACTTTTTATTTCGAATTACCATTTAAAAGTTATTAGCAGATTAGTTTTTGGTATTTAAATATAAAAAAACAGATTTTATTTTAAATAGAAAAGGGCACAGTTATAATTTTCGAAAGGGGGAAGGACCCCGGGTTGATACACAGAGATGCAGGGGGTTTTGTTGAAACTGAATGGCGGCAGGGACCGCGGGTTGATGATTCAGAAGGTGTAGGGGGTAGATGAAAAAGGCCAGATCCAATCTGGATCTGGTGGAACGCTCACCGTGGGTGGAGCTAGCCAGACTGGCTGACGGGTGGGGACCAGGGGTCGACGTGGCCGCCACCGTGGCAAGCCATGCGCGGCACGCACGGAAGGCGTTCGGCGGAAAAACGATGTCGCGCGCGTCGCAGGCATGGCGGTCACCGCGCCCTGGTGAAGAAGAAAACGGCGATGTGGGGCATCCCCGGAGGCGTGCGGGTGTGCGCCGGGTGCGCCTCGCCGTCGCGGTTCAGGAGGAGGCGGCGCCGGGCACAGGGGATCGACGGAGAGGCGCCGGCGGGGAGCATCTGCGGCGACGGTGGTCGGCAACAAGGTGAGGAGGCAGGAACGGAAACGAAACAGAGGGGAGAGATGTCGGGGAGGTGAGCGAGCTCACCAGGAGGCTCAACGTGTCGACGGCGGGACAGGAGGAAGCACGGCGGCGCCGGAATTTGGAGAAATTTGCTGCCGGTGCTGATGGGGAACGAGGTCGTCGGCGGCGATTTGGGGCGTCCCTGGACGATTCCTTCGACGTGGAAGATGAGGACGACGAGGCGGTGCCAGGGGTGGCCTCAGCTTGTCGAGGGGTGGCCGGTAGCGTCGGCGAGGAGAAGCTTCTGCGGTGGTTTCGCCCGGTGGTGCTCGTTTGGGGTATTTCTCCTCCTTTTGCTTGGAGTGGAAGAAAGGAGGGAGCAGGTGGGCGGATGGAATTTGCGTGGTGCTGCGTTGTACAGATAAAGAAGAGGGAGGGGAGGCTCACGCGTCAGGGTGCAAGTGGACATATCCACAGACGGGCCCGCATCAGCCGCAATAACCGCGACCATTGTTTGCAGGAATAGCAGGAGCCCGTGGACAGACGCGCGCGGGCCGTGCAGAGTTCGGCAGGTTATGCAGGCCTGCATGCGAGCTTCCAGGATGGAGCAGGCGGGGTGACGAAAGCGAGGAGCAACGCAGCCTATTTAAATTAACACCTCCTGGGTTGTAGACTTGTAGCATAATAGCAGTATAAGACCATCTCCGAGTTAGACACCACGAATTCGTTTGCGACCGCGCGATTGAAAAATACGTTTACGATCGCGCGGTCAAAAAATACATTTGCGCGGTCGAAAAATACGTTTGTGACCGCGTGGTCAAAAAATACGTTTGCATCCAGGTCCAGTGGCCCGGCACATAGTGATAGACTGTCAACGGAGACACAAATGCGGCTCAAATATGCTCCGCGTTTGTAGATGCTACGCATTCACACCGAGCGTCCGCATCAGTTGTGTATGAGCCCACCGAGCAGTTACAAATATAAGCAAAATGTTTCTCATTAACTATTGATTGGCCATCTTCACAGAGATGGTAGTCGAGTTAACCTAAAACTACGACGGCCGTACCTACTCGCCATCGTGCGGCCTACTATGGCTAGAGAGTTACTCATAGTCGCGCGGCCTACTACTGGCCGCCGGTGTGATCCGAGCGCCGTCGTCGGAACACATCCGGGCGACCTCCGCCTTGCGACACCGCTAGCGTTTGACGGACCACCAGCGCGAGCCTCCTGGAGATTGCAGCCTCTCCCCTGCCTAGCCTCAAACTCTGAAAATTTACCACAAGAAAATTCAGTTAGCACAAACTTATGATTAGATTATTAAAATGTGCCAATATGTATGAATTTACTGAATTGGTTCAGACGGTCAAAAACTAGAAATTGTACTCCAAGCAATCATGTTAAGATCCCAGGGAACACTAGAAACAATGGTTCAATCACTATCCAATAAACTGATAAATGATGGATACAGTGGCATCGCTGACTCACTAACAATCATCTTGGTATATAGTAACAATATCAAGCTGATCACAAGCTCACCAGTCGTTATTTCCATTTTTGCAAGTATCTTTGAGAATACACCGGATAAAATGAGAAAGATTGATGAGGACATAATAAATCAGCTTTAACAAGTATCTTTGAGAACTAATAATGCATTAATAATCTTAAGTTCACAAAAAATGAAATTGGCTGACTCAAAATATTCCCAATAATACAGTAAATAATCATATCAAATACTCTCTGTAGGTTTTTATTGACACAGATGAGAACTAATAATGCAAAATATTGGCGTACTAACATTCAGTAGGTTTTTATTTTTTTTTATGGCCTTCAATGTATAACTATGATGTGCTCTGAATTACCTTCATGGGACAGTGCTACAAAGTACAAAACCTCGCACATGTTACTGTTTGCAGGCATTCATTGTACGGTTGCTTTCTAGTGAATCCAATTTTCGGTTGTTAGACAGCATAACTGTACAAATATGCCAATAGCTGCCTCAGCTGAACCTCTGATACTAAAAGGACAAGATTTATCGTTTAAGTGAAGCTGAGGTTTCTAGCGCAAAGGACCAGTTTATCTCAATTCAAATACATCTCTAATAAACACGAGTGACAATCACCGAGTTTGCAGGAGTATGAAATATAGAGAATGGTGGTGGCAGATTCACATAATTTAAGCTCCACACGGAGGCAGGCCAGGAAAACTGAGCCACACAATTGACAACTTGGTCAGAGACCATTTTCCTACATTGGGATGAAACAATTGGCACATGAATCAGGCTCCTAATAAATGAACAACCAAAGTACTGAAACTGTCAAATAGTGTGACTTCTCATGCAATTCAAGCTATATGTATTTCAGAATATTTGCCCCTGAACACCACACACGCATAGCACAGCATCATATGCCTTGATCAAAAGCAGTCTCTTTTACACATCATGCAGAGCTAGCACTTCGTCTGCCTTCCAGTGGGCACAATTTTTTTACAAGCAGGCTCAAACCAGATTTAGCATGCTTGGCCGTAAAAGGACGGACAGATGATGATAACAGGAATAGCTAAAATAAATTTCGCACGTCATGCACGCACATAGCACAAGATCGATTTTTACTGAACTTGGTGAATAAGAGTATTCAGATTGGGGGATACCTTGAGCAAGCGTCTGTGGAGATGCACGACAGCGGCGATGTGGAGAATTGACTGGAACTGCTTCTGCACGCGCTGGCGGCCGGCTTGCAACAGCACAACGCACTTCCCTAGCCCGCCATCTCCTCTCCCCTGTTTTGGTGGCGACGGGAACAGCTCCGGCTAGACGAGGTGTCTTCGAGGATGACGAGGAGGTGGGGGGGGGGGGAAGGCGAGACGACGAGCAGAGGCGGCGGCGGCCCAGGTGGGGAGAGACGGCGAAGACGAAGACCTATCGTGTTTTGGAGGAAGATAGCGGTGCGGGCCAAGTAGCGGGCCAAGAAGGTTACATGGAAATTGTCAGCTAGGCCCGCATATGCAAAGAAGGTAGGCCGCGACGCCACCAAACGTTTTTTTCGCGGCGCGGCTAAGTGGGCCTGTGGAAGCCTGCGTCCATTTGCATCCGGACTCACGCGGGGCAGGTGGAGCTGGGCGCGGTGGTGGTGGAGGACCAGAAGGCTCACGCCCTTTTCGTGTGGGGAAGACGACAAGCAGAGAGATGGTTGAAGGGGTACGGGCTGGCAGCAAGATGAGCTGGGCCGCTGGTGAAAGAAAGGAAGAAGGCCAAAGAGAGAGAGAGAGAAAGAAACGGGCCAGAGAGGGAAAAAGGCTTGAGCTAGAGGGATGGGGTTTTTCTCCTTTTCTGATTTTATTTGAAAACTATTGAATTCAAATTCTTTTCTGTTTTGAATCTGAGGCAAAGGTGAGAGGTAGAATCATAATTTAGTTTTCAAAATATTTACTTTATTTGTAACCCAAAACAAAACACATTTTATTCCAAAAAATTAATTGTTGCACAATTTAATTATAAAATAGAATATATGAGAGGGGGTTAGAGTTTACTAGATGGAAAAGGGAGATAAGGGATTATTAAAACCATATGAGAGAGAAAATAAAGATTTAGGGTTTAATAAAAATAATTTTACTTTGTTAAAACATGGATGTGATGCATGCATGATGCATGATGATGCACAAAAGAAAAAGCACAAGCAAAACTAATAGGGGGTTCTACCCGGGGCCGTTACAATCGACACCACTAACAAGGGATCGCGCCCCGAGATCCCACGCCATGGTACGGGGGAGAGAGGTGAACTACCGGATCTTCAGGCGACGTGTCGATCTCCTCGACACCACTAACAAGAAGTCTTGCTCCATGATGATCGGGCGACACCACCAACAAGAAGTCGTTGTTCCGCTGATGATGATGCACTTCCGATGAGATCCTCCAAAGATCGGACCTAATAGGTGAGGGGCAAAGATCGTCCAACCCGCGTGGAAGCCTACTTAGAGAAAAATCAGAGCTAATCAAATCTATCCAACAAATTTTAGAAAATAGTTTTGACGCTAGACACAATAACGTCCGTTGGCAAGGTTATCCTACAGGCTGGACTAGTGGGGTACCGTCAACCTGAGCTCTGATACCAACTTGTGACGCCCCGGAACCGGTACCTTGAGGATCCCAGCGAACCCGCCGAAATCCGCAAGATATCGATTCTGAGACGCCCTCCGACACGACGTGCGCGACAAATCACACACGTGATGCCAGAGGAATTAACACGAGCGGTAACATTACAACAGGATTACAATAGAGCCCACAAGAAACATATGTTACAACAACGACTCCAACGAGTCAGGATACAAATAGATACATACAAAGATCCAAATCATACAGAAGATCAAATACGTCCGAGTACGGACAAGATACAAATTGGACTAAGAGTCCTGAAGATAACCAGTGGCGTCCATAACTCTGCCCAGGCCAAGCCGGAAGGGTAACCTTGCTAACGTCGTCATCTCGTACCTGTCAAAGTCGGGCCATCGGTTGCCGACGAAAGGGAGGAAGCAAAAGAGAAAGGGAAAAGGCGAGAGTAAGTACCAAGGAACGAACTCCGGCACGTACTTAGCGAGACTAGAAATGGCTATGCTCGCCGGGCGAATATATATATCGCCTGGGGCTATATGGTAGGTTTAGCGGCAGCAAAACTATAACCAATAGAGACACGCTACAACATCCGTCTACTCAGAGAAGATAAGAGAGCGTACAAGGTAACAGATAAATACTGCACAAACATAACCCAGCCAAATACACATATCCCCTTCAACAAGGCGAAGAAACAATGTAAAAGGCACTCAACGGTGGACAAGTTTTATTAGGTATCGGTTGTAGTAATGCTATATTACTAATCAAGTTATTAGCAAATTATTATCAACAACATAAATGTGTAAGTTGTTCTATGATCGAGCTATACAATTTCAAGTCGTCCATAACCGCGGACACGGCTTATCAATAAGATGTACACCCTGCAGGGGTTGCCCAAATGTAACCATACGCATGCTCGACCCACTTACGACAGGTGGATGTCTCACAACAAGACCGTTCCCAGTTCAACAAGAAAGTCTAGGGGGGCCACCCAACTAAGCTACCCGTAACGAAGTCCGGCCGTACTCCGAAGCGGACTCAGAGGTTTGCGCCGGCGGCTAGGCGTGCAAACCACACGCTTCGCTAAACGTCCCGCAAGGTACAGTACAGAATATAAACACCCGAAGGCAACGGGAAGTAAACACCCTAAGGCAACAGTAAGTAAAGCATGGCATACATGGCATAGGCAAATAAAACCAAGGTTGTGGCCCCCTTTTCAACTGACTTGAGAAAAGGTAATTGTCGTTGCCTAATCGACGATACCTCGGAGGAGGGGATCCTCACGAGGGGGAGAAGAAGTAGGGGCCATAGGGCGGAGTGCACACGGGACGGTGGTACGCGAGTTACCCAGCTTCGGAACACCCGCACGATGACAGGGGCCTACTGCTGCTTGTCCGGAATTATCTGGGCGCTTGCGCGTTGTTACAATGGTTGTGGTTGTGCCTCTAGGGCTCCCGGGATCCGGCTTATAAAGGCGCACGGATCTAGGGTTTACATGGAGAGTCCTAGCCGGATTACAGATTGCCTAGACTACGTTACATTATCTTGCCGTGTACGTCAAGGATCCGCCTCCCCTATACGTCGTACTGGATCCGGGTTCCTCATGGGCCTCCACGGATCCGGGTTCCTCCAAAGGTCGGTGCGGATCCGACTATCTGATCTTGGGCCGGACTTCATCCTTCATGATCAACAGCAACTGGGCCGCCCGATGGGCCACATGCCACCATCACCGTCTATGGGCCACCCGGGCTTGCCGGATCTAGGCACTGTCGATGGTACACCCATGAAGTATACCCACAACAGTAGCCCCTAGAGTTCTCCGAGTTTCTCCTGCAGTTTCCGCCATGCTTGCACCTTATGATCTCCGGCATTGATGGTAACGCGGAGAAAGTTGAAGAACTCCAACTTCATATCTTCTTTTTTCCAACTATAAGTCGGAAGATTTCCCATCCTGCGGGACTTCATCCATCGACAGCCTTAAAGCATGTCTCCGGGTTACTCCCCTGCTTGCGAATGTGAACTGCTTATCTTCACGCTTTTACCCGGAGTCTTAACAGACTCAAACGGTTCCGCCAATTCTGGCGCCATTTTCGCGCGGTTTGTGCGGTAACTTATCTCTAGCCATTTTTACCGTTAGGGTTTGGGACACGTGTCATGCATCCAACGGCGCGACGCTTGCGTTCTGACCACAGGATGCGAAGCGCGAATCTCATCCCCCTGGCCTATAAATATCCACCGTCGACCCTAACTTCTCACTCACCCCCCATTCTCACCTTCTCTACGCAGCGCCGCCCGAGAGCTCTACCGCCACCGTGCCGGAACTCGCCGGAAAAGTCACCGGAGCATCACCGAAGCGAGTCCACCACCGTGGTGTTCTTCGTGTTCTTAACTCCGACGAGCCACCGCACAAAAACCTCACCGCCGGCGACTCCGACCACCGCGAAGTCCATTGCGGTAAGTTCTCTGAGCTCCGATCCTTTGCCGTAGTTGGTAGGGATGATTGCTAGGTTGACGACAAGGATCCGACTAAATTACGCTTTCCGTTATTGCTTTTAGATCTTCAGATGTCGTCCATGACTCCGCCTCCTGCCGATGAGCCGATCATGGCGACGCCCATTTCCTCCGCCCCGCCTCCCTTCGTCCCTGCTCAGCTGGATCCTAATAAGGATTCCAGCAAGGACATCGAGGGCACCTCAGCTGTCCCTGAAAAAACATCTGAGGCGGAGAAGAAGACGGAAGAAATGGCTGCCAAAAAATCCAAAGCTCGCCAACGGGACTCGGAATCCAAAGGTAAATGGTAGCCTTGCACCACCACGAATATTGAGCTGCAGAACTTGGAGGGGGAAGGATTTTTACAACCCGGAAGTTGGAGGACGACTCCTAATGCCTTAGCTCCGGCCCCTCAGGACAATGAGATGGTGCTGACGAAAGCGTTGGTGGAGCGAGGCTTCTCATTTCCGCCTTCGGACTTCTTCCTCGAGATTCTGAAGGCCTATGGGCTCCAGCCCCACAACATCTCTCCGAACAGCGTGCTTGCGATCAGCAATCACGTCACTCTCTGCGAAGGTCATCTCCGGGTAACTCCCGAGCTCTCCTTGTTCCAATATTATTTCACTGTCAAGAAGGAGAGGATCCGGCAGTCCTCCGAGCTGGCGACATGCGGAACCATCACCTTTATGATTCGCCCGGGCCGCGTCTATCCCCACACCGACCGCCATAAATCCGCGCGGTACTGGTCCGCAGGCTTCTTCTACTTGAAGGACGTTTCCGACCCCGCGAACGCAAGAAAACTGCCACCGTTCAAGAACTGCCCCGCCACCGAGCTTCCGACATGGTCGCATTGCCCCCACATCTCCGAGTCACTCCAGCTCACGCGCGCAGTCAGGCGGATCTGTAAGCTGACGGAGGAGGGGTTGACGGGGAAGGACTTGACCCTTTCCTGGTTCACCAAGCGGATCCAGCCGCTTCAACACAGGGACCACTTGATGTTCCAATACACAGGGCGCGATGACCCGATGCGCGTCACAAAAGACAATCTCTCCGCCGACGCCCTCGACAAGAGAATCCGGGTCCTCATCAAAGTTCCGCGTGAACTCCATGTTCACGTGTGCAACAAAGATATCCACATGAATGGTTCCGGAACCGCGGTACGTCGGCTTGACTGTAACCTCTTGTTTCTTTTCGCATTCAAATTTTTGTCTAAGTGTTTAACTCTGTATCAGCTCGAAGCGCTCGAAGAAAACGAACTCGGAACTCTCCTCCGGGTTCCTTCCACCGGCAACACGGATCCAGAAGCCGCGTCGGAGGCGGAAGCTCCCGAGGCCTCCCGCCCCGCGAAGAGGAAGAAGGCCGCTCCTTCCAGCCCCCATGCGAAACGCGCCCGCGAAGTGCCTAGCACTGCTGCTACCCGGAGAGCGGAGGCGGAAAAGAAGCGCCTTTCACTGATTGACACCAGCAACAAGGGGCAACCTGATGTCCAGCATTTCTTCAAGCCTTCCGGGTAAGCGCCTATTTCCGAGATCCAAGTTCTGGTTTCACGCTCAAACTTATACTTTTATGTTTTTTCTGAAGCTCCGGAAGCCAGCCCCCCAAGGTCCCAAGGGCCCCGAAGAAGAAAGCCAAGCCATCTCCGGCTTCTATTCCTGTTACTCCCGAGGTTGAAGTTCCGCCCAAGGCTTCATCCGCCTCCAAGCCGGATCCGAAAGATATCATCAACGTTGATGATCTTCTTGAAGATCCCGCCCACCACGGCGACTCCGCCAAGGGGACCTCCTCACCCGTTCCTCCGTCAGCTCAGCCAAGTTCCGCTTTCGCGGGGCCCACAGAAGAAGAAAAGGAGCAAAAGGCAAAGCTCCTTCAAATTACCAACTCGACTCGAGTCCACCTCCAACCAACTCCGTCCCTTCAAAAGCTTACCCTTTCACAGCGTCACGCGGAAGTTTCCGACATGCTGAACAAAGTGTGGGGAAAGCCGGACGAGGAGGTGCGTGAACTCGCCGACCTGGAGGACAGCCTGAAGGAGTTTTTCGCCAAGCACAGGGAAGTGCGGCAGGTAATACTAGCCCCCAAGCATTGGGTGATATATTTCCGTGTAACATGTATTAACCGATGTTTTCCCAAAATGTACCTGAGGCGGAAATTTAAATTTTTTATACCAAGACTTTGAATTCCTCGCTAGCCCCCAAGATTTTAAATATCCGACTAACTCCTTGCTGCTTTGCAGACCACGCGGAAATTGCACGAAGATCTGCGCGTGCACGTGCTGGAGCAAATCACGGAGATCGAGGGGCTGCGCCAGAACGCGGAAAATAGCCAACAAGCTATCCGACTGCTTGAATCCCGTCTTCAAGGTACGATATCTGGGTCTGCTTTTTTGTTCTGATATAATTGTTCAGGATGCATAATATGTGCAATTTTGTCTGCCTACAGAAGAGACTGCCAAGCACTCCAAGTTTGACGAGCTATCCGCCAAGGTCCAGGTGCTTGAGGCGGAGAACGAATCCCTCAAGAACTTTGTGAAGACATCCGCTTCCCAGGAGAATCAAGCGAGGAAAGAGCTGTCCGAAAAACATGCTCGTGACCTGGCGGAGCTGAATGAAAAACTGGAGAAAAGCCAAGGCCGCGTGATTTCCGTGATATCCAAGAACAAAGTTCTGGAAGCGGAGGCGGAGGCCATTGACAAACTTATCTTCCGTAAGTCGTTTTCCGTGTCGTTGCTCCGACTACCTTGTAAGCTTTCTTTCTAACGGAATTGAACCTCCTTGTTTCACAGCAAGTCTCGGCTTTGAATGGTCAAAGGAATCAAATCTGAAGAGGACGGAGGCATACGATGAAGCGCGGATTTCAATCGACGCGTTATTCGAAGCCTGTCGCGGAATTGCCAAGACCCTGTCTTTGAAGAAGGCAAAAACCACTGTGATCGACACAATGACCAAACTTATGCAACAAGTGCCGGATTTCATTAAGGACTGGCAAAAATCTTCAGCACGCGGAGCCGCCTCCCTAGTCCTGGCCACCTGCAAGGCTCATTTCCCCACGCTCAAACTGGCGGATGTTGCACGCGGAGCCCCCGAGGATTCCGACATGGGTGCCCTCCTCGCGGAGACCGAAGGCTACGAGCAGTTGTTTGTCAGGCGAGTGGATCACTCGTTCTGGTACAACCAACACGATCTGCCCTCGGGATTTTCCGATGCAGAGGAGGAAGCAGGTGAGCCGGAGTATTATGGGGAAGGCTCCGGGTCAAGCGGCGAGCATTCCGGAGGAGACTCTGATGATGACTCCAAAGCCGGATCTGGTGACAGCGACGGCGGCTCCACCTACCAGCAATCTGAAGAAGAGGACTCCGAGTAGAGTTCCTGTTTTAGACAATGAAACAAATTGCATCATTTTGGCCCCGGAGTGGGTTTGTAATAACTTAAATTCTTAAGTTAGATAGGGACGAAAACATGTTATGTGCGGGCGGAAAACACTTATCCTGCAATCCGTTTTAATATTATTTGCATGTTTCGTTTTGTTGGAAAGCAAGTGCTGGTTTGGTAATTTCCGGCTTGCCCACTTGACCTTCCACGAGCCGGAAAACCCGTGCCGGAAACGCTCGCCAGCGGCGACGAAGCCCAATGGCAATCCGTCAATAACCGCGGAAACAAGCCCCCAGCCCAAGTGCCGGAAGTCGCTACCAGGAATCCATGGGTTTGCAACAGAAATAATTTCCGCCAGAAAACTTAAGCTTACGTCCTAAAGGACGATTTTGAAAATCACAACTTTCATACACGCCTAGGCGGAAAAATCCAGCTCGGCGGTTTTAGTCGGAAAAAACATACACGATCCAGAAATGAAAAATTAAAGGAGGTAAATGACTCTAAGAGTGAACCAAAAGCTTTATTTCATTGATCATGTATCATAGATATTACAAGGTATGTAATGCGTAAAGCGCTAAGTGTGGAAAGGACGTAGCTGTGCTATGTTCCAGGGACGATCTGTTTCATCATATATGTCACCCGGATCTTCTCGTTTTCGTTTCTGATGCCAATTAGCGGGTCTATCCTTTAGTTCCCGGAAATCCACGAGATAGTAGGATCCGTTGTGCAGTACTTTGCTGATGACAAAAGGTCCTTCCCATGGGGATTGCAACTTGTGATATTTCACCTGGCGAAGGCGGAGGACTAAGTCTCCGACCATGAACGAGCGGTTCCGAACTCGACGGCTATGATAGCGTCGGAGCTTCTGTCGGTAAATGGTGGAGCGTTGGTCAGCTAAATTCCGAGCTTCTTCGATCAGGTCCACAGATAGCTGTCGAGCCTCGTCAGCAGTTTCTTCATTGTAGGCGGAAACTCGCGGTGAATCATGGATGATGTCAGTGGGGAGCACAGCTTCGGATCCGTATACCAGGAAGAAAGGAGTAAATCCTGTTGACCTGTTAGGGGTAGTTCGTAAACTCCACAGAACAGAGTCTAGCTCATCAGCCCAAGCTCCGGCTGCGCGGCGCAGCGGTTCTTCAAGGCGAGGTTTGATTCCGGCTAGTATAAGGCCATTGGCTCGTTCGACCTGACCATTAGATTGTGGATGAGCCACAGATGCAAGGTCAAGCCGGATCCCAACTTCATCGCAGTAATCCTTGAGTTCTCCCTGCGCGAAGTTTGTGCCATTGTCTGTGATTATGCTGTGTGGGATGCCGAATCTCGTCACGAGGCTGCAAACAAATTTCAGTGCCGTAGCACCATCGGCTTTTCTCACTGGCTTTGCCTCGATCCACTTACTGAACTTGTCAATAGTGACCAGGAGGTATTCATGGCCACCAGGAGATGATTTCTTTAACTTACCAACCATATCGAGCCCCCAGACCGCAAACGGCCAGGTGATAGGGATGGTCCTCAGCTCTTGGGCTGGAGCGTTTGGTTGAGTAGCGTAGTACTGACAACCGCGGCAAGTTTTCACCAGCTTGTCAGCGTCTTCTTTAGCTGTTAGCCAGTAAAATCCTAACCGGAAAGCTTTTGCAACGAGGGACCTGGGGGCGGCATGATGCCCGCAATCCCCTGCGTGGATCTCTCGGAGGATTTCAATGCCATCTTGACTAGAGACGCATTTGAGAAATACCCCGTTTGCACTTCGTTTGTAGAGCTGTCCATCAACAATTGTGTAGGATCTTGCTCGTCTAATGATCTGTCGTGCATGGACCTCGTCCTCCGGCAACTTTGGATTAATGAGGTAATCCAAGAACGGCTGAGTCCAGGCCGGAATGACTGACATCACTTCCTTAGCCGGAGAAACTGCCAGATCAGGATTTTCCGGGTTTGCACCCTTCACTGAGGGTACTCGCAGATGCTCAAGGAAAATTCCAGGCGGAATTGGTTTCCTGCCGGATCCGAGCTTGGACAGCATGTCTGCTGCTGTGTTATCGTCTCTCCTGACGTACTTGACTTCGTATCCGAGGAAGCACTTGGCGATCTCGTCCACTTCGTCTCTGTAAGCCGCCATTAAGGAGTTTCTGGCGTTCCAGGTTCCGGCTACTTGTTGTGCCACCAAGTCGGAATCTCCGCAGCATATGATGTGCTTGATCCCAATTTCCTTAGCGATGCGCAGACCGTGTAGTAGAGCCTCGTATTCCGCCATATTGTTGGTTGCTTCGAAGTGAATCTGCGAACGTACTTGCAGTTCTTCTCCGGTAGGTGACTTCAGGGTAACTCCAGCCCCCGAGCCTTGATGTTGCTTGGATCCGTCAAAGTGCATGACCCAAGCTTCAGGTTCCGGCACAGGTGTGCCCTCCGGTGCTTCAGTCTAATCCGAGATGAAATCCGCTAGAACTTGAGACTTGATTGCAGTTCGGGCTTCGTAGTTGATGTCAAAGGCAGATAATTCGATGCCCCATTTTGCTACGCGTCCTGTTGCGTCGGAGTTGTTGATGATTGTTGCCAGGGGAGCCTTGCTCACCACTGTCATTGGGTGTTCCTGGAAGTAGTGTCTCAGCTTCCGGCTGCCTAGGAAAACTCCGTATGCTAGCTTCTGAAAGTGAGGGTATCTCTGCTTGGATTCCGTCAGGACTTCGCTAATGTAATAGACAGGCCTTTGGACTCCGTGCTCAAATCCTTCTTCCTTTCGCACCACCACGATTACGAGGCTGATAACTTTGTTGGTAGCCGCGATGTAGAGGAGCATAGGCTCTGACTCAGCTGGAGCTGCCAATATAGGTGGGGAGGAGAGTATGTTCTTCAACTCCTGAAGTGCTTTATCTGCTGCCTCATCCCAGATAAATTTGTCTGTTTTCTTCAGCAGCTTGTATAGAGGTAAGGCTTTCTCGCCAAGACGGCTAACAAATCTACTGATTGCCGCGACGCAACCAGTTAATCGTTGCACATCTTTGAGACAAGTTGGCCTTTTGATATTCAGGATAGCCTTGATTTTTTCCGGGTTAACTTCGATTCCCCTGTGAGAAACAATGAAGCCAAGGAGTTTTCCAGCTGGTACGCCAAAGACGCACTTTAGCGGATTTAACATCATCTTGTACCGTCGGAGATTATCAAAGGTTTCCTTAAGGTCGCTCAGCAGGTCGGATCCCTTTCGGGTCATGACCGCGATGTCGTCGACGTAGGCGAACACGTTCCGGCCGATTTGGTCCTTCAGGCACCGCTGCATCGTACGTTGGTATGCGGCACCTGCGTTTTTCAAGCCAAAAGGCATGGTAACATAGCAGTATGTGCCAAAGGGTGTGATGAAGGAGGTCGCCTTTTGGTCAGACTCCTTCATCAAGATCTGGTGATACCCGGAATATGCGTCAAGAAAACACAGAAGCTCCGCCCCTGCCGTCGAATCAATGACTTGGTCAATGCGCGGCAAAGGGAACGGATCTTTCGGACAATGCTTATTCACGCCGGAGTAATCGATGCACATTCTTAGTATTTCAGAATTCTTTTTGGGTACAAGGACGGGGTTTGCGACCCAATCGGTATGGATAACTTCTACTACAAAACCTGCCTCTAGTAACTTTGCTAATTCCATTCCTATGGCGCGGCGCTTCTTATCTCCAAAGCGTCGCATAGCTTGCTTCACCGGTTTTGCACCCGGATTTATGTTGAGGTAGTGCTCGGCGAGTTCCCTTGGTACTCCGGACATGTCAGAAGGTTGCCATGCGAAGATATCCATGTTAGCTCTGAGGAACTCGACGAGCGCGCTTTCCTATTTGGGGTCCATGTTGGCTCCGACTGAAACCTGCTTGGAGTTGTCCCCTTCAATGAGGTCATGCTTCTTGGTTTCTATCGCGGCCTTGAACGAGGTCTTCTGTTCGGAGATCTGCTTCTTGGTGGTCTGCATCTCAGTCGGATCCACCGCGGCTCTGTAGCCTTGCAGCTCCTCTCCAGATATGACGGATTCTGCAAAGGCGGCCTCGCCTTCCTCGCAGTCCCTAGCTTTCTTGTAGTCTCCGGACACGGTGATCCAACCGTTAGGACCCGGAATCTTGAGCTTGTTGTAGATGTAGCATGCTCGGCGTGGAACTTGTGGTAGGTGGGCCTGCCGAAGATCACGTGGTAGGAGCTTTTGAAGGGCACCACTTCAAACGTGATCATCTCTTCGCGGTAGTTATTCACATTGCCGAAGGCCACGGGAAGTTTGATGCTGCCCAGAGAGTTTTCCTTCTTACCCGGAACCACACCATGAAATTCAGTGGTGATGTGTTTGAGCTGTTCCTTGGTGAGGTTCATCTTCTCCAGGGTCTCCAGGTACATGATGTTCAGGCTAGCTCCTCCGTCCATAAGGCACTTGGAGAAGTCATACCCGTCTATGCGGGGACTCACAACCAGAGCGTAGCACTCTTTGGGGATGACGGCCGGGTGATCCGACCTGTCAAACGTACGAGCTTTCTCCGACCACTTGACATCTCGCGGCACGGCCGGAACCGTGGCGTTCAAGATCCGGAGCGCTGATTTTTTCGCGCGGACAGTTGGGGTTCCGAGGAAGGTGTGGTAAGTTCCGACACTCTTCTTGCCAAAGGGGTTAGACTTGTTAGCTGCGGTACCCTCCTTGGGTTCCGGAGAAGCGTCATCCTCGTCCATGGCCTCGGAGCTGTCCTCCTCTTTGTCCTTGTTCTTGCCCTTGCCTCCTTTGCCGCGCGGGCGGTGCTTCCGGGCTCGCTTGTATCCTGCCTCCGGGTCGTTCTTCAGATCGTTGACCCACTTGCAGTTGCGATTGGTATGGGTGGATTTGCCCGTAGCCGGATCCAGATGGGCCAGGCACGGCATATCCCTGTATTCTTCGTACGTTTGGGGGGCGCGGGATCCGGCTGCGGTGACCTCGTCAGCGCGCTGCTGGCCCCTGCCTGCTCCGCCTCCACGTCCGCGGCCTCTTCCGCCTCCTGGACCTCCGCGTTGGAACGTCATGGCTACCATGTCGGATCCTCCGCCTTTCTGGTCTTCAGGGAGGTTCTTCCGCTTGTTGCTGTTGCTGACGCCGTTATCACGGTTTTTCTTCTGTTGGTGCAGGGGTATGGCTGTAGCTGCGAGATCTCCGCCTGCGTCGTCATCGACGGCAGTATGATCGCTGGCGATGTTTATCATCTCATCAAGAGTGAGCTTGTTTGCGTTCACCAGGCAGGTAAGCTTGTGGCGCAGCAGCCCCCCACGCTGCAACCCACCAATGAAGGCGTGCATTGCTGTGCGGTTATCTACGTTCTCGCACTCGTTTCTGGTTGCCAACCATCGGGTGAGGAAGCTTCTAGATGTCTCGCCCTTCTTCTGGATGCAAGCTTGAAGATCGCCGGTGGTGGCCGGTCTCTTGTAGGTACCCCTGAAGTGGTTCTCGAAAGCCTTCTTCAGGTCCAACCAGCAAAAGATAGTGTTCTCCTCAAGGTCACTGAGCCAAACACGAGCTGGACCAATAAGGTACAGCTGGAGCATGCGGCAGGCTATATTCGGGGTTCCTCCGGCGAAGGTTACTGCATTGTAGTAATCCTCAATCCAGGTATCCGGCCTCTCGCTGCCATCATAATGCTTCAGGTTTCCTGGTAGCTTAAGGTTCAAGCTTCTTGGCTTTGGTTCCTCTTGGATCATCTGGCCAAAGCACCTTGGACCGATGTAGTCGGATCTATACTCGTTGAGGCGATCCCGGGCATCACGGGGGGCACCACCGGGTGATTTTGAGCGGGAACGGGATCTCCGGCCTCTGCCTCCGCCTCCACCTCCGCCTCCACTGGGTGGTGGCGAGGGAGATCTGCGAGGGGGCCTGTAAGATGTTCTTCCGCCTTCAGATTCTCGGCGTGGCTCCCGCGGCTGGCTCCGGCTTCGGTGGCTCCTTTCCTCTTGGTGGTGGTCGCCTTCGTCGTTCCGGCTCCTGCGTGGCTCAGGTGCGTACTCCTCGTTCCGGCTCCTCCTTGGTTCCGGATCGCGTCCTTGGCTTCTGCGAGGCTCAGGATCGCGTTCTTGATTCCGACGAGGCTCAGGCTCGCGGTCTTGGTTCCGGCTTCTGCGTGGTTCCGGCGTACGTTCCCTGCTCCTGTCTCTAGGAGGCGGCATGTTGTCGCGGATATTGATTCCACCTGGCCCATGGGGCCTGGTGTTTCCTGCGGGACTGCGACGTCGAGGAGGTAGCGGAGGACGCGAAGCTCGGGGTGGCGGTGATGGAACACGGTACTTGTCTCTGCCAGTGTACATCGCATCCTTTCCCTTTGCCGGATTTTTCGGAGTTGAATCCGATGGTATGGGGATTGGATTTGGATGATCTCTGACTTTCCTCCTGCGCTCCGTAGATCCGGTGCGCGACTCGCCATCACGGTTTTGACTTGCTATGGCGTCCTTCTGCGCGGTAGATATGCATTGCTCCGGATTGGATGCTAACCTGCGCGAAGTGTCTGCCTTGCTCTGTTGCTGCATTGCTGAGGCAACGAGCTTCCGGACGTAGTTGATGTCAATCTCCTCGTCCTTCTTTTTCAGGATCTCCGCAGCCTTCTTCATGTTATCCTTTGGGGTTGCGAGCGGCTGTTGCTCTGTGGGTGTTGCAAAGGTAATCCTGCGGGGAGGGATGGCTTCTCGAGCGATCCTATCAGCCTCCGCCTGCTGAGTGGCTAACCTTTTCTCCCACTCCTTTCGGAGTCCTTTGGCTGTCGCCATCATCTCGTCGACTTCGCGATCCTTTTTTAGGGAGTAGTCCACAAAATTTGCCGCTAGAGTTCTTTCTTCCAGCATGGCGGCAGCGGTTTTGGCGAACTTCTGAGCTGTCGCTAGCATCTCCTGTCTTCTGGCTTCTAAGGCCTTCGGATCTGCAGCTTCCTCAGGAGTTATTGGCTTGTTGAGGATATCAGACTTCGCGACTAAATCCATGCGCGCCTGCTCGACCATCTCTTCTGGTGATAGGACATCCTTTCGTGGTTGCGGTCCTAAGGGAGGCCTCACGTTGGATGGTCCTGGGCTGGAGTTGGAGGCTTCGTCTTCCGTGTCCGGCTGATCCAGCGGTGCCACGGTTGCTATAACCTGCATCGGCTGGGCGGATTCCACTTCAGCTTGCTCACCGCCTCCGAGTTCCTCGAGCTTGCGGTTGAATTCTTTTGTGTTCATGGATGAAGCGCCGTCATCTTCTTCCCCAATCGCGAGCTCTTTCGTCAAGCGATTGTATTCTTCTGTGCCTATTGAGGAGGCATCATCGGAATTTGCGCTTAGGTTACCGAGGATTGATTCCTCAGGGTTTCCGGCTTCCTCTTGTCCCGGAGCGTCGCTGTCTCCGACTGCTTCTGGCAGATCCGGAGCTACGTTGTTTCCGGGTGCCTCAACCTGAAAAGGATCGGCCTCGTCCTGGTGGAGGGCGTCTCCTGCGGTATGGGCCAAGAAGTGCACGAAGTGACACCTTTGCTTCTCTAACACCTGGGAGACCCAGGCGGATCTGCATTGGTCTTCCACCGTTTTCTCCTGCTCAGGGGCGGATTGGGTGGGTTTTGATTTTTCCTGATCTAAGGCGGAACCTTCCTTAAGAAGCTCATGCGACTCAGATCGGATCTTCGCGACGGCGTCCAGCTCAGCGGCGGACGCGTCAGCGTTACTTACCAGTGCGTTTCCGTCGGAATCGACGGTCTCGCCGATGAAGATGTGGATGCCGCCGATTGGGACGATGGAGAGCTTGACGGGGTTTGTCCTAGCCGGAATACAGAATTCGTCCGGACGGACGATCGGAAAATTCCCGGCGTATAGTACGCGCCCCACAGCGATCGAGTCGTCGTAGCTTCCCATGGCGGAGCCCTCCCGGTTCTGGCCTCCAGACGCCTCAGGCCCCACGGTGGGCGCCAACTGTCGTTGCCTAATCGACGATACCTCGGAGGAGGGGATCCTCACGAGGGGGAGAAGAAGTAGGGGCCATAGGGCGGAGTGCACACGGGACGGTGGTACGCGAGTTACCCAGCTTCGGAACACCCGCACGATGACAGGGCCTACTGCTGCTTGTCTGGAATTATCTGGGCGCTTGCGCGTTGTTACAATGGTTGTGGTTGTGCCTCTAGGGCTCCCGGGATCCGGCTTATAAAGGCGCACGGATCTAGGGTTTACATGGAGAGTCCTAGCCGGATTACAGATTGCCTAGACTACGTTACATTATCTTATCGTGTACGTCAAGGATCCGCCTCCCGTATACGTCGTACTGGATCCGGGTTCCTCATGGGCCTCCACGGATCCGGGTTCCTCCAAAGGTCGGTGCGGATCCGACTATCTGATCTTGGGCCGGACTTCATCCTTCATGATCAACAGCAACTGGGCCGCCCGATGGGCCACATGCCACCATCATCGTCTATGGGCCACCCGGGCTTGCCGGATCTAGGCACTGTCGATGGTACACCCATGAAGTATACCCACAACAGTAATGGGTGAGGGGGGGTCCCAATAAACGTCCCCACGTATGGGTAGAGCGCTCAATCTCGGAACAGATAACAAGAACTCGGGTCCTAGGGGACATTAGCGAGTCAAAGTTCCGATGCTTTCGCAAAGGGGCTCACAGATGCCTCTGCTTACAATTTTAGTTGTTAACAATAAAGTAAAATGTGAGTATCTCCAACAACTGATATAGCATGTGATAACCTCCCAACAACCCAACATATCCTGATAACAGATCGAGATAAACAACAGAGCCTAACACGCCTACGACTCGCAAGGCTCAAACATCAATCAACGGCTATGGTTAAGGAATGATATATATAGGATTATTATGGTAAACAAGTGGAATAGGAGACGTCACTTGATAAAGAAGCGCAACATAAGGATAGCAATGCGAGGGAGAGTAGGTGAAGAGAGAGGGCTCGCCTGTGAAAAACTGCAGGAGAACTTGTCGGAGAACTCGTCGTATCTCACATCACCACTTCGTGATCCTATCCGGGAAGAAGCAAATGCTGGAACACACAACGTATGCAATATTACTACTACGGAAAAAGAATCGGCATGATCAAGATAATATGCATGACATGGCAAGGATGATGCGATGCAACTTATCCATATTAATCGGAGTCGGAACCCCGGGCAAACAATTAAGGTTGGAGTTGCATTTCTACCGACAAAGTTAAGTGTTGATTAGCATGTCATATCATGGCAGGGGTGAGCTACATCAAAGTTAAACGGAGCGGGAAAAACCTAGTTGGAATTCCGAAATACTCCGCATATATGTGAGGTGGAAATGCACAACTATCAACACGCGACATGATGCGAGATGCAAACAGGTATATGAATGGCATATTCATGTTCTTCACATTTTTCTGATCAACTTTCATATAGAACACTTTTTATTTCGAATTACCATTTAAAAGTTATTAGCAGATTAGTTTTTGGTATTTAAATATAAAAAAACAGATTTTATTTTAAATAGAAAAGGGCACAGTTATAATTTTCGAAAGGGGGAAGGACCCCGGGTTGATACACAGAGATGCAGGGGGTTTTGTTGAAACTGAATGGCGGCAGGGACCGCGGGTTGATGATTCAGAAGGTGTAGGGGGTAGATGAAAAAGGCCAGATCCAATCTGGATCTGGTGGAACGCTCACCGTGGGTGGAGCTAGCCAGACTGGCTGACGGGTGGGGACCAGGGGTCGACGTGGCCGCCACCGTGGCAAGCCATGCGCGGCACGCACGGAAGGCGTTCGGCGGAAAAATGATGTCGCGCGCGTCGCAGGCATGGCGGTCACCGCGCCCTGGTGAAGAAGAAAACGGCGATGTGGGGCATCCCCGGAGGCGTGCGGGTGTGCGCCGGGTGCGCCTCGCCATCGCGGTTCAGGAGGAGGCGGCGCCGGGCACAGGGGATCGACGGAGAGGCGCCGGCGGGGAGCATCTGCGGCGACGGTGGTCGGCAACAAGGTGAGGAGGCAGGAACGGAAACGAAACAGAGGGGAGAGATGTCGGGGAGGTGAGCAAGCTCACCAGGAGGCTCAACGTGTCGACGGCGGGACAGGAGGAAGCACGGCGGCGCCGGAATTTGGAGAAATTTGCTGCCGGTGCTGATGGGGAACGAGGTCGTCGGCGGTGATTTGGGGCGTCCCTGGACGATTCCTTCGACGTGGAAGATGAGGACGACGAGGCGGTGCCAGGGGTGGCCTCGGCTTGTCGAGGGGTGGCCGGTAGCGTCGGCGAGGAGAAGCTTCGCGGTGGTTTCGCCCGGTGGTGCTCGTTTGGGGTATTTCTCCTCCTTTTGCTTGGAGTGGAAGAAAGGAGGGAGCAGGTGGGCGGATGGAATTTGCGTGGTGCTGCGTTGTACAGATAAAGAAGAGGGAGGGGAGGCTCACGCGGGGCAGGTGGAGCTGGGCGCGGTGGTGGTGGAGGACCAGAAGGCTCACGCCCTTTTCGTGTGGGGAAGACGACAAGCAGAGAGATGGTTGAAGGGGTACGGGCTGGCAGCAAGATGAGCTGGGCCGGCTGGTGAAAGAAAGGAAGAAGGCCGGAGAGAGAGAGAGAAAGAAACGGGCCGGAGAGGGAAAAAGGCTTGAGCTAGAGGGATGGGGTTTTTCTCCTTTTCTGATTTTATTTGAAAACTATTGAATTCAAATTCTTTTCTGTTTTGAATCTGAGGCAAAGGTGAGAGGTAGAATCATAATTTAGTTTTCAAAATATTTACTTTATTTGTAACCCAAAACAAAACACATTTTATTCCAAAAATTAATTGTTGCACAATTTAATTATAAAATAGAATATATGAGAGGGGGTTAGAGTTTACTAGATGGAAAAGGGAGATAAGGGATTATTAAAACCATATGAGAGAGAAAATAAAGATTTAGGGTTTAATAAAAATAATTTTACTTTGTTAAAACATGGATGTGATGCATGCATGATGCATGATGATTTACAAAAGGAAAAGCACAAGCAAAACTAATAGGGGGTTCTACCCGGGGCCGTTACATGGCTCAAGGAGGAGGACTTGTTCAGCAGGAGGAGTTGGAGATTCTTCGGCAGCTCATTGCGGGCTCGCCTCCGATTCGTCAGCCGACGACTTTGGAGGTGCCGGCGTCTTCTCTTTTATCGATCGCTGAGTAATTACTTCGTAAAACACTCCGTCTGGGATAGGGGAGCACATGGACCCGATGTTTGCCAGAGTGTCGGCTTCCTCATTGTTGGCTCTGCCGATATGTTTAAGTTCGCACCCTTCAAATTTGGCCTCCATGTTCTGGTACAACTGTCGGTAGGCGATCATGATCTCCGTAAATTTCCAGGCGAGTTGCCCCGCATGCCTTCGCCATCTTCATTCCGTGTAGCAGCGCCTCATACTCTGCCTCGTTATTCGTCGGCAGGGAGAAATTCATATGTAGTATGTACTTCATCTTATCTCCCTGTGGTGATATTAGTACCACTCCTGCTCCTGCGCCTGTGCTCCGTTTTGACCCGTCGAAGTACATTGTCCATGACCCCGACATGTCGGGTGCTGCTGGTGTTTGTGATTGGATCCAATCTGCCACGAAATCTGGGAGGATTTGGGATTTTATTGCCGTCCGATTGACGTAAGTTATGTCGTGCGTTGCTATTTCGATGGCCCACTGAGACACTCGACCCGTGGCCTCTGGGTTAGTCATTATGTTCTTTAATGGTGCTTCGCTTACGACGACAATCGGGTGCTCTGTGAAGTAATGCCGTAGCTTGCGAGCTAACCTCCATACTGCGTATGTGATACGTCTCCAACGTATCGATAATTTCTTATGTTCCATGCTACTTTATTGATGATACCTACATGTTTTATGCACACTTTATGTCATATTTGTGCATTTTCTGGAACTAACCTATTAACAAGATGCCGAAGTGCTAGTTCCTGTTTTCTGCTGTTTTTGGTTTCAGAAATCCTAGTAACGAAATATTCTCGGAATCGGACGAAATCAACGCCCAGGTTCCTATTTTTCCCGGAACCATCCAGAACACCCGAGAGCCGCCAGAGGGAAGCCCTGGGGGCCCCACACCACACCCTGGCGCGGCCAGAGGGGGGCCGCGCCGCCCTATGGTGTGGTGGCCCCAGGCCCCCTCCGAGGCTCCCCTTTCGCCTATTTAAAGGTCCTGACCTAAAAACCCCGAGGGAGGAAGCCACGGTACGCGAAACCTTCCAGAGCCGCCGCCATCGCGAAGCCAAGATCTGGGGGACAGGAGTCTCTGTTCCGGCACACTGCCGGACGGGGAAGTGCCCCCGGAAGGCTTCTCCATCGACACCGCTGCCATCTCCACCGCCATCTTCATCACCGCTGTTGCTCCCATGAGGAGGGAGTAGTTCTCCATCGAGGCTCGGGGCTGTACCGGTAGCTATGTTGTTAATCTCTCTCCTATGTACTCCAATACAATGATCTCATGAGCTGCTTTACATGATTGAGATCCATATGATGAGCTTTGTATCGCTACTAGTTTATGTGCTACTCATGTGATGTTATTAAAGTAGTCTATTCCTCCTGCATGGTGTAAAGGTGATTAGTGTGTGCACCGTGTGGTTCTTGTCGTAGGCTATGATCATGATCTCTTGTAGATTGTGGAGTTAATTATCATTATGATAGTATTGATGTGATCTATTCCTCCTTCATAGTGTAATGTGGACAGTGTGTGCACTATGTTAGTTCTTGGTTTATTTTGCAATGATATATTATGCTCTAAGGTTACTTAAACATGAATATCGAATGTTGTGGAGCTTGTTAACTCCGGCATTGAGGGTTCGTGTAATCCTACGCAACGAATGATGTTCATTATCAAACAAGAGTGTACGTAGCACATATGAGAGAAAGAGTTATTTATTATGCGATCAATGTTGAGAGTGTCCACTAGTGAAAGTATGATCCCTAGGCCTTGTTTCCAAACATCGAATCTCCGTTTGTTTACTATTTTGTTGCATGTTTACTCGCTGCCATATTTTATTCAGATTGCTATTACCACTCATATACATCCATATTACTTGTATTTCACTATCTCTTCGCCGAACTAGTGCACCTATACACCTGACAAGTGTATTTGGTGTGTTGGGGACACAAGAGACTTCTTGCTTTGTGATTACAGGGTTGCATGAGAGGGATATCTTTGACCTCTTCCTCCCTGAGTTCGATAAACCTTGGGTGATCCACTTAAGGGAAACTTGCTGCTGTTCTACAAACCTCTGCTCTTGGAGGCCCAACACTGTCTACAAGAATAGAAGCACCCGTAGACATCAAGCACTTTTCCGGCGCCGTTGCCGGGGAGGAAAGGTAAAAGGCTCTCATACTTCGGTCCCGGGTAAAGTACTTTTCTCGGCGCCATTGTGTGTGTGCTCGAAGCTATTTCCTTTAGACTCGCAATTGCGACATTTGGTTTCTTGTTTACACTAGTTAGGCATAATGGACAACAATGACCTTTTTATTCTATTTCCTGATTTAAGACATGGATGGTTTGATGCGAAAATTAAAAAACCCATGGAACATATTAATATGAATGCTTTGAACACTATTGTTGCTAACGCTATGGAAAATTCTAAGCTTGGGGAAGCTGGCTTTGATGAGCATGATATTTTTAGTCCCCCAAGCATTGAGGAGAAAATTTACTTTGATGATACTATGCCTCCTATATTTGATGATGAGAATAATAATGATAGCTATTTTTGTTGAATTTGCTCCCACTACAACTAATAAAATTGATTATGCCTATGTGGGTAGTAATAATTTTATGTATGAGACTCATGATAAGAATGCTTTATGTGATAGTTATATTGTTGAGTTTGCTCATGACGCTACTGAAAGTTATTATGAGAGAGGAAAATATGGTTGTAGAAATTTTCATGTTACTAAAACACCTCTCTATGTGCTGAAATTTTTGAAGCTACACTTGTTTTATCTTCCTATGCTTGTTACTTTGCTCTTCATGAACTTGTTTATTTACAAGATTCCTATGCATAGGAAGCATGTTAGACTTAAATGTGTTTTGAATTTGCCTCTTGATGCTCTCTTTTGCTTCAACTCTTATTTCTTACGAGTGCATCATTAAAACTGCTGAGCCCATCTTAATGGCTATAAAGAAAGAACTTCTTGGGAGATAACCCATGTGTTTATTTTACTACAGCAATTTTTGTTTTGTTGAGTCTTGGAAGTTGTTTACTACTGTAGCAACCTCTCCTTATCATGTTTTTGTGCCAAGTAAAGTTTCTATGTCAAAGTTGATGTTATATTTGGGATCACTGCGCAGAAACAGCATTGCTGTCTGTCACGAATCTGGGCACAAGTCTCTGTAGAAAATTCGAAAAAATCTTCCAATTTACGAGCGTGATCCTCAGATATGTATGCAACTTTCATTAGTTTTGAGTTTTTCCGTTTGAGCAAGTCTGGTGCCATTTTAAAATTCGTATTTACGAACTGTTCTGTTTTGACAGATTCTGCCTTTTATTTCGCATTGCCGTATTTGCTATGTTGGATGAATTTCTTTGATCCATTAATGTCCAGTAGCTTTATGCAATGTCCAGAAGTGTAAAGAATGATTGTGTCACCTCTGAATATGTGAATTATTAATTGTGCACTAACCCTCTAATGAGTTTGCTTGAAGTTTGGTGTGAAGGAAGTTTTCAAGGGTCAAGAGAGGAGTATGATATACTATGATCAAGAGGAGTGAAAGCTCTAAGCTTGGGGATGCCCCCGTGGTTCATCCCTGCATATTTTAAGAAGACTCAAGCGTCTAAGCTTGGGGATGCCCAAGCCATCCCCTTCTTCATCGACAACGTCATCAGGTTCCTCTCTTGAAACTATATTTTTATTCGGTCACATCTTATGTACTTTACTTGGAGCGTCTGTGTGTGCTTTTATTTTTGTTTTGTTATCTTAGTTCTCTGAATAAGTTCATCCTTGTGTGGGAGAGAGACACGCTCCGCTGGTTCATATGAACACATGTGTTCTTAGCTCATATTATTCATGGCAAAGTTTCCTCTTCGTTAAATTGTTATATGGTTGGAATTGAAAAATGCTACATGTAGTAATTGGTAAAATGTCTTGGATAATGTGATACTTGGCAATTGTTGTGCTCATGTTTAAGCTCTTGCATCATATACTTTGCACCTATTAGTGAAGAAATACATAGAGCATGCTAAAATTTGATTTGCATATTTGGTCTCTCTAAGGTCTAGATAATTTCTAGTATTGAGTTTTGAACAACAAGGAAGACGGTGTAGAGTCTTATAATGTTTACAATATGTCTTTTATGTGAGTTTTGCTGCACCGGTTCATCCTTGAGTTTGCTTCAAATAACCTTGCTAGCCTAAAACTTGTATCGAGAGGGAATACTTCTCATGCATCCAAATACTTGAGCCAACTACTATGCCATTTGTGTCCACCATACCAACCTACTACGTGGTATTTCTCCGCCATTCCAAAGTAAATTGCTTGAGTGCTACCTTTAAACAATTCAAAAGTTATTACCTCTTATTTGTGTCAATGTTTTATAGCTCATGAGGAAGTATGTGGTGTTTATCTTTCAATCTTGTTGGGCAACTTTCACCAATGGACTAGTGGCTTCATCCGCTTATCCAATAATTTTGCAAAAAGAGCTGGCAATGGGATTCCCAGTCCCAAATTAATTAACAAAAATAGACACTCCTCCATGGTATGTGATTGTTGGACGGCACCCGAAGGATTCGGTTAGCCATGGCTTGAGAAAGCAAAGGTAGGGAGGAGTGTCATCATAATAAAACTAAAATAAAAAGGCACTCCTTCATGGTATGAGATTGTTGGCAGGAACCCGAGGATTCGGTTAGCCATGGTTTGTGAAAGAAAGGTTGGAAGGAGTGCCACCCAAAAATAAAAATAAAATGGGAGCCGCTCTTTGAAGGTTTGTCTGGCAAGGGGGTTAGAGTACCCGCTACCATTCGTTGACAACAACAAACACCTCTCAAAACTTTATTTTTATGCTCTCTTTATGTTTTCAAAATAAAAGCTCTAGCACAAATATAGCAATCGATGCTTTCCTCTTTGAAGGACCATTCTTTTACTTTTATTGTTGAGTCAGTTCACCTATTTCTCTCCACCTCAAGAAGCAAACACTTGTGTGAAATGTGCATTGATTCCTACATACTTGCATATTGCACTTATTATATTACTTTGCATTGACAACTATCCATGAGATATACATGTTACAAGTTGAAAGCAACCGCTGAAACTTAATCTTTCTTTGTGTTGCTTCAATGCCTTTACTTTGAATTTATTGCTTTATGAGTTAACTCTTATGCAAGACTTATTGATGCTTGTCTTGAAGTACTATTCATGAAAAGTCTTTGCTTTATGATTCAGTTGTTTACTCATGTCATTACCATTGTTTTGATCGCTGCATTCATTACATATGTTTACAATAGTATGATCAAGGTTATGATGGCATGTCACTTAAGAAATTATCTTTGTTATCGTTTTACCTGCTCGGGACGAGCAGAAATAAGCTTGGGGATGCTGATACGTCTCCAACGTATCGATAATTTCTTATGTTCCATGCTACTTTATTGATGATACCTACATGTTTTATGCACACTTTATGTCATATTTGTGCATTTTCTGGAACTAACCTATTAACAAGATGCCGAAGTGCCAGTTCTCGTTTTCTACTGTTTTTGGTTTCGAAATCCTAGTAACGAAATATTCTCGGAATCGGACGAAATCAACGCCCGGGTTCCTATTTTTCCCGGAACCATCCAGAACACCCGAGAGCCGCCGGAGGGAAGCCCCGGGGGCCCCACACCACACCCCGGCGCGGCCGGAGGGGGCGCGCCGCCCTATGGTGTGGTGGCCCCGAGCCCCCTCCGAGGCTCCCCTTTCGCCTATTTAAAGGTCCTGACCTAAAAACCCCGAGGGAGGAAGCCACGGTACGCGAAACCTTCCAGAGCCGCCGCCATCGCGAAGCCAAGATATGGGGGACAGGAGTCTCTGTTCCGGCACCCTGCCGAACGGGGAAGTGCCCCCGGAAGGCTTCTCCATCGACACCGCTGCCATCTCCACCGCCATCTTCATCACCGCTGCTGCTCCCATGAGGAGGGAGTAGTTCTCCATCGAGGCTCGGGGCTGTACCGGTAGCTATGTGGTTAATCTCTCTCCTATGTACTCCAATACAATGATCTCATGAGCTGCTTTACATGATTGAGATCCATATGATGAGCTTTGTATCACTACTAGTTTATGTGCTACTCATGTGATGTTATTAAAGTAGTCTGTTCCTCCTGCATGGTGTAAAGGTGATTAGTGTGTGCACCGTGTGGTTCTTGTCGTAGGCTATGATCATGATCTCTTGTAGATTGTGGAGTTAATTATCATTATGATAGTATTGATGTGATCTATTCCTCCTTCATAGTGTAATGTGGACGAGTGTGTGCACTATGTTAGTTCTTGGTTTATTTTGCAATGATCTATTATGCTCTAAGGTTACTTAAACATGAATATCGAATGTTGTGGAGCTTGTTAACTCCGGCATTGAGGGTTCGTGTAATCCTACGCAATGAATGATGTTCATTATCAAACAAGAGTGTATGTAGCACATATGAAAGAAAGAGTTATTTATTATGCGATCAATGTTGAGAGTGTCCACTAGTGAAAGTATGATCCCTAGGCCTTGTTTCCAAACATCGAATCTCCGTTTGTTTACTGTTTTGTTGCATGTTTACTCGCTGCCATATTTTATTCAGATTGCTATTACCACTCATATACATCCATATTACTTGTATTTCACTATCTCTTCGCCGAACTAGTGCACCTATACACTCGACAAGTGTATTTGGTGTGTTGGGGACACAAGAGACTTCTTGCTTTGTGATTACGGGGTTGCATGAGAGGGATATCTTTGACCTCTTCCTCCCTGAGTTCGATAAACCTTGGGTGATCCACTTAAGGGAAACTTGCTGCTGTTCTACAAACCTCTGCTCTTGGAGGCCCAACACTGTCTACAAGAATAGAAGCACCCGTAGACATCAGTATGCCAGCTTCTGATGATGGGGGTACCTCTGCCTTGCAGGTGTGAGCACTTCACTGAGGTAGTAAACAGGTCTCTGCACACTGTGAACTCTCCCTGCTTCTTCTCGTTCGACGACCAACACGCTGCTGAAGACTTGGGCCGTTGCAGCTATATACATAAGCAGCGTTTCCTTCTCGCGGGGGGTTACAAGGACTGGGGATGTCGATAAGATTTTCTTCAGATTGTCGAAAGACTCCTGCGCCTCATCTGTCCACTCGAACTTTTCTGACTTTTTCATCAAGTTGTAGAAGGGCAAAGCTTTTTCCCCTACTTGGCGATGAATCTGCTAAGTGCTGCCAAACGTCCTGCCAACTGCTGCACTTGGTGCAGATTCTTTGGCGGTTCCATGTCGAGAATAGCTTTGATCTTCAAAGTGTTAGCTTCTATTCCTCTTGCTGAGATGAAGTAGCCGAGTACTTGTCCCCCTGGCACCTCGAAGAAACATTTCTTCGGGTTCAGCTTGATTTTGTACTTGTCTAGGTTGTCGAAGGTTTCCCGCAAATCGTCGATGAGAGTGGCGGCGTGCTTTGTTTTTACCACAATATCATCGATGTAAACTTCGATGTTCCTCCCGATCTGTTCTCCAAGGCAAGCTTGCATGCACCGTTGATAAGTTGCCCCTGCATTCTTTAACCCGAACGTCATGACGTTGTAACAGAAAACGCCGTGTGGGGTGATGACCGCGGTTAATTCCTGATCCTCCTTTTTGAGCTTGATCTGGTTATACCCGGAGTATGCATCCAGGAAAGAGAGACGGTCGCATCCAGCTGTGGAGTCGACTATCTGGTCTATACGAGGCAGCGGGAAGTGGTCCTTTGGGCAGTGCTTATTGAGGCCGGTGTAGTTGATGCACATGCGGAGAGCGGTCATGTCTTTTTTCGGCACCATAACGGGATTGGCCACCCATTCAGATTCCTTGAGCTCTTGAATGAATCCTGCCTTGCGGAGTCGACTAACTTCTTCACCAATTGCTCTTCTCTTTGGTTCAGAAAATTGGCGCATCGATTGCTGTACTGGTTTGGCTGTCGGGTCAACATTGAGGGCGTGCTCAGCGAGTTCCCTGGGGATACCTGGCATGTCGGATGGTTCCCATGCAAATATCTCCCAGCGCTCACAGAGGAACTCGATGAGCGCGCCTTCCTATGCATCAGTAAGGTCTGCTGACGTGTTGACCGTTTTCTTCGGGTCAGTGGGATGCACCTGCAGCTTCTTTGCCTCCTTCACAGTGTCAAATTCGTCGGCCCTTACGTTTCGATTGTCGGCTGGTGGCTGTGTATGATCCGTGACGGCGTCGAGAGCGTTGAGTTCTTCCTTTGCTCCGAACCTTGAGGCGATCTTCTGGAATTCTCTGTCGCAATTGTCTGAACGGGTGAAGCTTCCATGAACGGTTATTGGAGTTCCATTGTTGCCAGGCATCTTCAGCTTCAGATACGCGTAATGAGGTACGGCCATAAATTTGGCAAAGGCAGGCCTACCGAGGATGGCGTGGTACTGGGATTCCCAGTCGACTACTTCGAACTCGATTTTTTCCTTCCTGAAGTTGCTAGGCGTGCCAAAAACTACATCCAGCGATGTTTTGCCTAAGGAGTAGGCGGGTCGAGTCGGTATGATACCATGGAATCCTGTATCGGACTCTCTTAGCATGTCGACTGTTAAACCCATTGCTTTCATCGTGTTGGCGAATAGCAGGTTCAAACCACTTCCTCCGTCCATGAACACTTTGCTCATATTTTATCCCCCGATCTGTGCCTCAAGGACAAGGGCTGCATGACCTGGTCTGGGGACGGCCTTCGGGTGATCTGCCCTGCCGAAGGAGATGCTCTGTTTTGACCAGTCGATGAACTCGGGTGTATCAACCATAGCAACTTCCGCATACTTCACTTCTCGTGAGAATTTTTTGATTTCCCTTTTCGAAAAGCTGGTTTTATGGATCATGTTGACCTGCCCACATGGCTCTGGGAACGTTTCGGCTGGTACATACTTGTCTCCTTCCGCTGGCTCGTATGGCTCTGGTACATACGGTTCTGGCGGATAGCTGTAAGACCTTGCCCTCTTCTCCATTGTGTGAACTCTTGACATGGCTTCGGCTCTAAGATCATCACAGAACTGTCGAATCTCCAGGAAGTGTCGGCAGTTCCTTAGCAGATGACTAGATTTTTCTCGTCCATCCTTCGGATCAATGTAAGAGTGGAGGTAACATGGTGACTTGAGCTGCTCCGTAGCCGATAGATACGGTGAGCGAGTGCGGCCATGGATCGGTTGTGTGTCCTGGCATCCTCGTTCGACCCGATGGGAGCGAGTTGTTATACGTTCTTCCTCCTCACGGCGCGAGTCCCTTCGTCTTTTCCTTCGCCCCGTTGTGAGGTCGAAACTTCCTCCGCTGTCCCCTCGCATGTTTCTGGATGGAACTTCCAGGGTTGTTGCTGGAGTAACACCTACCGAAACTGAGGTTTTCGGGCCAGATGCACTCGCCCTAGGGAGGCGAAGAAGGCCCCCGGAGTCAATGATAAAGTGGACACCACCAAAAGTTGTGTTCATGCCGTCGCACGATTCTGCAGGGATCGAGTGCGGCGGCTCGGGGCGTGGCACGAACTCAAAGGATCCGCAGCGGACCGAGTCTTTCGGATCTGATGGTGTTGGTGACTCAAGTACGAACGTTGCAGACGTGACTGGTACTGCAGATGTCCTGCCTTGTGCCGACAGGCTTCCCACAGACGGCGCCAATTGTCGAGGGTGCTCCTCGGCAATGCCTTCCGATAGGGGCTTAGGTTTGATGGAATCCTGTAAGCTGACACGAGACATCGGTTCACAGACAAGCGGGGAGAGCGATTTACCCAGGTTCGGGGCCCTCGATGAGGTAAAACCCTTACGTCCTGCCTGTCCGATCTTGATTATGAAAATATTGGGTTACAATGGGGTGCCGAAGGGTTCGGCTGAGATCTCGTCGAGAGGCTAAGTGCTGCGGCGACCTAGCTCTAGACTTCTGGTGGCTAAGTTTGCTAAGATTGTATGTGTTCCTCGGCAGCCCCTCTCCTGGCCTTTATATAAGAGGCCAAGTCCCAAGAGGTCTAACCGAGTACGACTAGACTTTACAATAGATCTATCTCTAAACTTTCCTTGTTCGAATCCTTCCTTGTCTTGCACTTCAAGGAATCTTCCGTTGCACCGTCCTAGTGGCCCACCTTGCCATCGGGTACCTTCATGGGCCTCCAGCTAGATCGTATAGGGTAGGGCAACATCGGTTACCCGAAGGGTAATGCCCACGTCAGGGGATCAACTTGGGGGGGAAGAAAACTCCCCCCCTCCTTGGCCGCCGGCCCTAGATGGATCTAGGGGGTTGGGGGGCCACCCAAACCGACCCTCCCCCTATATAAAGAGGGTAGGGGGCAGGGGGCGCACACCCTTGAAACCCTAGCCCTGGCGCCCCCTCTCTCCTCCACCGCAAGTCTGCTCCGGCTTGGCGAAGCCCTGCAGCTTTTCTCCTCCACCACCACCACCACGCCGTCGTGCTGCTAGGATTCTGAGGGGATCTACCACACCTCCGCTGCCCGCTGGAACGGGGAGAGGACGGGCTTCATCGACACCGTACGCACGACCGAGTACGGAAGTTCTGCCGGATTGCAGCACAGGACGATCGACTACATCAACAACGAGATCTAATCTCGTAGGCTTTGGAATCTTCGAGGGTTAGTCTCACATACATCTCCTTGCCTCGATCTTCATAGATTCTAAGTGTTACAAGATCTAGTGCACTGGAACTCGTGGTTATGGACCCGAATCCTTTAGTATGCAACATTGTCTTTTCCAAGTAAAAACCCCTAGTATATGAAAGAATGAAAAGGTGCTTTCGTTCTTGTGGAATAATTGAGGATAAGTGGAATATACATGTGGTAGGATTCTACTTATGATCACCAAGTGAATCACAAGTTAAGGTTAGGATATAAGCCTATGGCTGCTTACTAGTTACCTCCCTATGATTTCATGTGGTGAATAACATCTACTAATCCTATTAGGATTTACTTATCCACACCTACCTCAAGAGCATGATCATGGTTTAAGCATGATCAACTTGTACTTAATATTTTCTATCTCAGATTCTAAGGGTTTATGATCATTACTCAATTTATAATGATCAAGGTTTGGCTTCCTAAGCTATCTCTCATGGAATGGGTTCTCATTTCTATGAGCAAGCATTGTCTTGATCAACTAAGGTATGGCACTTCTATTTTACTTTCTAGGATGGGCCTGCTATGGTTGCTTCAATAGTTTATATCCCAGGAGAATTCCTGAGATATCCACTTAGAGTTCTGCTCAAGGAATGATGGTTTCATCATCTGGATATATGGATATTTCTCTCCCTCAAATCCAAGTGTTGCCTCAACTAACTTGAGTGTAACACCATAACTTGAGTTCTCTCATATAAGAATGGTTTATTCTAAGGTTTATGGTGTACTCACAAGATCTCTTTAGGGATCTAGGCTAAGACTCCACTTGGCTATCTTGGTTGGATTAATATCCTCCTTACTTTATCAATCCATGGATATGGTATTATTCCATGTGATAATAGGTTATCTCACCACTCCATGGTGAAATGGTTTATAACCTAATACTTTAGTTCAATGGTTGTCCTTTATTCTTAAATAGGTAAAGCTAGGATTGCTATGAGTGGTCTCTCTCATTTGGGAAGGACTTCAATACTAAGGTTAGGCTCCATAGAGGTTGATGTGATCATCAATATCTATGTTTAACATAATTGGGTTCTCTCTCTAGGTAATGTCTTAAATAATATCCTTGGGTTTCTCTTAAAGATGATTTGAATACATGGATGCATATCCAAGGTTTAGCTCAAAGCTTGCCATTGCTTCTCTAATAAATAACATAGAACTCTCACCACTCTAGGTTTGATGTATAATAACTTGGAATGAAGAAGAATATATATTTCTAGAGTTGATCTCCTTGTCATGATTCCAAGAATGAAGTAAAATGAATACCATGGGATTCATGGTAGGTTATTGGATTAGTTCAAAACATAGAAAAGATAGATGAAGAATAGTTCCCCATTTTATTGTTACTTGATTTGTAATTAAATATATGTTCATATGTTATGACAAGGATTACCATATTATAATCTTTTCTAAGATCAAGCAATTGATCATTGATTAATGTGTTGTTGTGTTAGTTTTATTTCCATTTGATCTAACCCCTTAGATCAAATCATCTCTACCCAAAACAAGGTTTTATCAAAGGTCACATTAAGGTTTATAGCACTTGACTTGATGAGCTACTTCAATTCCACCAAGGTCAAGTGAAACTTCAGTTACTGTGACTGTTTTACTTTAAAAAAGCGCGAAAATTCCCCGGATTTTCTATGCATGAATGCAATGCACACATCTGTTTCCTCTATTTTTGTAACCCCAAATCCTGGGATATTACATTATGTTGTCTGTTTTGTGAGTTGTAAACCCCCAAGCCTATCGAAGAAAAAGATGTATATCACCAATATCTTTACTATATTGTAGCATCGTGAGTCCGCCTCATTAAAAACCTTTCAGCCCCACTCGGTGCCCTGAAAGGAAAAGAGTGCATCTGAAAACTCGCGAGCTTTTTCAGTACAATGTATGTTTACATGCATATTTCTGTTTTGACTTCTATGCGTAGAAACGCCGAAGCTGCGCCACGTTCCATGGATTTGGCTCTGTGACCCATATCTTCTTGTTCTTTATTCTATACGCTCCTCCTACGATCACCTCTGTGACGATGTATTGTCCTACCCATGGCGACTCTAACTTTTCATGGCTGTCCTGGGTAAGCGAAGAACTAGGTCGCCGACTTGAAAAGACCTTGGACGCAAACATCGACTATGGTAATTTTTCAGGTCTTGCTGGTACTTAGTGACTCTTGACAGCACCTCATCTCTAGCCTCATCGAGTGCGTCGACATCGTCTTCTACTGCTTTTCTCGAAGTTTCTTCATCATATTCCGCCACTCTCGAAGAATTGTGTTATATTTCTATCGGGAGCACTGCTTCGGCTCCATGTACCAAGAAGAACGGGATTTCCTGTGTTACTGTATTGGGTGTTGTCTGTATACTCCATAAGACGCTAGGCAACTCTTCTGGCCAAGTGTGTTGAGCTTTCTCCAAAGGTGTTATCAATTGTTTCTTGATGCCATTGCAAATGACACCGTTTGCTTTTTCGACTTGACCATTGGTTTGCGGATGCGCAACCGACGCAAAGTGTAGTTTGATGCCTACTTCTGCGCAATATGCTTTGAATTCCTTGGAGGTGAAATTGTTGCCGTTGTCCGTGACAATGCTATGTGGGACGCCAAATCGAAAAACGATTCCTTTGACGAAGCTTACCGTCGATGCTGCATCTGGCGAATTTATTGGTTTTGCCTCAATCCACTTGGTAAACTTGTCGACAGCCACGAGCATATATTCGTATCCTCCTGGCCACGCCTTATGTAGTTTTCCCACCATATAAGGACCCCATTGAGCGAAAGACCATGACAAGGGTATTGGTGTCAACTCTGCTGCCGGAGAATGAGGTTTTGCCGTAAATCTTTGGCATGCGTCGCAAGTACGCACTATGTCCTTTGCATCTTCTATTGTTGTTAACCAGTAAAATCATGCTCTGAAAACCTTGGCTGCTATTGCTCGACTGCTTGCGTGGTGTCCGCATACTCCCTCGTGTACATCTTTCAGAATAACTCTTCCTGCTTCGGTTGTAACACATCTCTGCAATACTCCCGATATAGTTCGCTTATATAGCTCTCCTTTTACCGCAGTTAAAGCTTTGGATCGTCAAATAACTCGCCTAGCTTCTACCGGGTCTTCAGGTAGTTCTTTCCTTAGGATATATGCTACGTAAACCTGCATCCAAGGAATTTGCACTACCATTACCTCATGTGATTCCTCCTCATCTCCCGATGTGTTTACTTCTGTTCCTGCTGGAGCCCCCGAGTCTTTCTCAACCTTCTCCTTCTTTTGATGTTTCTTCGCCTTGGTTGACCTTTCAGTTATTTCTTCCCAGAATACACCGGGTGGTATTGCTAAACATTGACAAGGTATCGACTAGGGTTTTCGTGGAAGTAGAGGGCAAGTAGATCTCGAGGGTTCAGCCGAAAAAGTACTTGATTGCTAGAAAACTAGGGTTCTGTTGACAATAAAATCGATCCCCTCTTTCTCTCTCGATTCCCCCTTATATAGGAGACGGGTTTCGTGATGTACAAGTTACAAAGATCGGGACACTCTTTGAGTTCGTCCCGTAATAGTTGCAAGTCATTATTCCTAATACAACTCTATCTTTCCAAATCATTGCTTAACTGGAATTCCGGGCTTCATAAACTTCGGGTCATGGGCCTTCAGTAAATCTCGGGCACCATCCTCGGCAAACCCGTTGGGATGCCTATGTCAACATGCCACCGGCAAGTTAAAAACGATTGGCTTCCTTCTTCCCTTAGCTAGCGCGCCCGCCCGTCGCCTGATTGGGCCAGAACTAGCCCAAACGTGTGTTTCCCTGCATCTGCATGTCGAGCGGTAGAAAGACCGGGTCAAGGTCCATCTCCCGAGTCCCGATCCATGAGCAGGTTCGAGTATGGTATGTAGAGTGCTTTCCCTAATTTCTATCATTTCATTTTTTGTTCCTATGGTATTGGACTTCCAAAGTTAGGAACGGGCGTTGTATTTGTATCCTAATTCTAGCTCTATCCCAATCCAACAAAGATTGATCGTATCCATATATTTATATACGAGAAACCCAGCAAACCCCCAAGTCGGGCTGAACCCGATCTATAGGTACCATTGTTCTGTGCGGGCGGGGCTTTGATTACGTGCGATTTCCGTTGCAGCGACACGCTGACGCCGCCTGGCTCACGCGGCCGATGAATCAAGGAGGAGGCGAAGCACCGCACCTATGGGACTGAACGCCATAAGCAGCGCTGCAGTGACGCTGTCGGGCTCGGCGAGCGTGGCACGGCAGCAGCGACAACGAGTTAACGTAGCGAGAGCTCCAGCTAGCCGGAGACTGGGCGCTTCCCGGCCGGTTTCCTTGGTGACCGCTCCAGCCCTGCCGCCGATCTGGTCACGACTGACGACTCGGACTTCGTCTCGGACGCGGGTGGCCAACTACAAGCAGCTGGCGTGATTGTATACCACGGCATCCGACACTAGACTTCAAATCGAACACTTAGGAGACGACGGGAGGGGTGGCCGACGGGTCGCGGTGCTCTGGCTTCAGCGATGAGGTAAGGAAGCAAAACCGCCTGGATTTCATGCGCTTATTGCTGAAGCAGCAGCACATCTTTTCCGCTGCCTCTGGCTTATCTGACGGCCCTCTCCGACGATCGATAGAGAGGTCGTAACACTTGCCGCAGTGTCGTACTACAGACCTACCTGTGATTTTCTGGGATATTTTTTTGCCTCTAGCATCAAGTGTCTGACCCGCAGCGAAAGATTCAAGTAAGCGTACAAGAAGCGTACAAACCAATAGACTACAGGTCCCGAGGCTCGACGGAAAGGCTTTGTTTTCATCGGCCCTGTGCATCCATCCTTCTGGTTCTCTCGCTTTTATATATGCTACAAATCTCAGAGGAAGAAGTGAATCCACAATCGACAGATGAGTAAGTATCTTGATGTTTTTTTTCTTCTAAAATACTGTATCTTGATGCTTTGGAAACAATAAATTCCAGACAATAAAATGATGAGCTCGTTCAGGTATGCCATGGGCCACGGCTCTAATCAATAACTATAGTAATATTTACTTATCATTTGCATGCTCATATGATGGCTAATCCTCTCATCATGTATCGCTGGAGATTCTTCGCACATGGAGATTTTCCAAGAGCCACCATTGGTTCTACACATAAGTAGTTTCAGATTTTTAGATTTAGTTAAAGTGCAGGTCTGCAATTCTATAACTGTGGTACTGATGATAGCTGGTGAGTTTACAAATAACATGAAGATTAGCTATACATTTCATAAACCCGCAAAAAAAAAAACTTAAATTTTGGTGGGTAAATCTGCTAAAGAAGAGAGTATAGCTATTTGTAGCACATTCTTAGAATAACAAAACCAAAATATATTACTCGCCAGAAGATAACCAATAACCAGGCTTAACCGGAAGTTATTTTTACATGCAAATGATGCAAAGATTATTAGTACAACGATTTAGATGAAGTCAACAATTTCTGGAATTATCTGTGAGACCTTCGTCAGGATTTACTGTAAGATTGGGCTTTAGCGAGCAACACCCATTTGAGAAGAATCATTGAGCTGCTGAACTTTCTTCTCCCGTTGCAACGCACGGATAATTTTCCTAGTAAGCTCTAAAAGTGGTAAACTCTCAAGATTTTCTTAGGACAACATTATCATGTCCAAAGTGTTCCCTAATTTTAAAGCGTTCAAGAGTTGTATAATTTTGGTATATGCACGAGACACAAAGATTTGAGCGAAGGCATTACTTTTCACCCTCTAAAAATAATAAACTCTCTGTTACATCAAGAGTTCTATAATTTTGTTATATGCATTAGACATAAAGATTTGAGTGAAGGCATTACTTTTCACCCTCTAAAAATGATAAAGTCTCTTTTACATCAGGAGTTGTATAATTTTGGTATATGCATAAGACATGAGGATTTGAGTGAAGACCTTACTTTTCACCCTCCAAAAACTATAAACACTCTTTTACATCAATAGTTGTATATTTTTCTTTAATTTTAAAGTGTTCAGGAGTTGTGTCATTTTCTTATTTCTTATACTTCAATCAATAAATCTTAAAGTTTGACTTTCACCTCATAGATTTACTTGATTGCCACTGAGACACTAACTCAATAAACAAATTGAATTTAAATCTACAACAATATTAAAGTTCAAATTTCACCTCATAGAAAAGGCTTAAATTCAATACTAGCTAGACTGATAAACAACAAGTCCACGAATCCCTAACTAAATTTGTAATAACTTCTAACTACTGATGAACAGCAAGTACAAGAACATCATAGCAAGTATACAACAAAAAAATCCCTCAGCCATTGGATTCGCTTGCTTCTTCAAATTGATCAGCTGCCTTATGTGCTTGTTAATTTTCTGCAGTTCCACTAGATCTGCATTACACATCGTCGGAACGACTCCTCGACCGCATTCTCCACATCAAGCGCCCCGCCCCATATTGAGCTCCTGAGTTGCGCCAATTGATTCCTCCAATCGAAGTCTATCAATGTACACATCGATCCACTCGATGCCCACATTTCTTCAGGATCTAAAAACGGCAACATGAACCCTAATCCCAAATTCGAGGGAATAATAAGAAAAATAAGAGAAATTAGAGCAATTTGGTGCAAGATCTAACCTCCCCCTTCTTTATATGGCCTGCTCTCGCATTTCACGAACTCACGTCCACGGTTTCCATTCTCATATGTTGTACATGTCAACCGCTTCAGAGGCTCGAGGCGTGGGCAGTGAAGGCATCTTGTCAACGGCACGACACCATACTGTAGCCATGACGAACGGGAGGCCGAAGTGAAGCTAGACATCACTCGCTGGCCGCAGAAGGGTTGTTGTTGTCGGAAAAGAAGAATGAGGAGGCAATGGCACGGGCGCGGAGCTAGCTCAGGCTCCCTTCTTGTAATGCTTATCTGGGGAAGTTGTGGGCCCGGCGCTCACGTGGATAAGTTGTGGGTCCCAAGATGATCTAAATAAGTGGAGAGAGGTGTCCACGATGGGACCCGACCCAACGCAGCCCCACTCGCCAGCATGTTACGGTAACGCTGACGGTCAATGCCATTGACCAGACGGCAACACACGCATACTTTGTGAGAATTGCAGACAAGAGGTTAGGTAAAAGTGAGAAAAAGTTTAGGGTGTGAGCAAAAGCGAGTACAATCTCCTGAGAAAATGTTTAGTGTCGCGTACTCGTCTTCTAGAACGAGATCTGGCAGAGGTGTATGTGCGGCGCCTGCCACTCTGCTTAGCCCGACGGTGTGTGCATTACTCCTGACCACCTAACCAATCTCAGAGGCCCATGGGGTTGTTCTAGAACACGAACTGACACATGCATAAACCCACACTGCTGCTCTTCGATCCATCTTCCGTCTCCTACCTCAAACACACCTCATTATGTTTTCTTAACCACCACCTACAAATTATCACTTCTGTTCGACAAAATTAAATTCCAAGTGAAATGGTGTAGTACAGCAGATTGACTTGCCAGGGTAGTTGCAGCCTTGCAGGTCAATGCCTTTGGCAATTGGCAAGTGAAATAGATGCAAGCAGTCGATTCTGGTGTCCCGGACCGGGCTGCGCTGGGTCTTGGACATGGACTCGTGGTGTAGGGCCTCTTGATTCATTTCATCTGAAGTTGCAAACATCTCACAAGAAACTGTCCAATTCCATTTTCCAGCAGAGAATGCAGAAAACTAGCACCAATCCGACAGGCCCTGAAGCCCAAGCCCAGCCCAGTGCACTGGTGGGCATGAGTTCAACTATGAAAGGACACGGCGCACTGAAACGCAACAAACAAACGCCGAGCAGCTACCTCACTGACACTGACTCACTCGATCGTGTGACTGACGTGATGGAGATCTCCACCGCCGTCCGCTGCCGGTCCCTCCTCCTTCCGATTCTCATGGCCGCCACCATCACCGTGGCCGCTGCCGCCGCGGCGCCGGCACCACCTTCGCCGTTCCGGACGGTGTACGCGTTCGGCGACTCGTTCACGGACACGGGCAGCACGCACTCAACGACCGGCCCCTACTCCTTCGGCTACGTCTCCCACGCGCCGTACGGCGCCACCTTCTTCCACCGCTCCACCAACCGCTACTCCGACGGCCGCCTCGTCGTCGACTTCCTCGCCGCCGACGCCCTCCGTCTGCCCTCCTTCATCCCGCCCTACCTCTCCACCCTCTCCTCCAGCTCCGCCGACGCAAACGCCACCAGCAACCCCGGCGGGTCGGTCAACTTCGCGGTGGCCGGCGCGACGGCCATCGAGCACGAGTGGTTCGTCCAGAACAACCTCAGCTTCGACATCACGCCGCAGTCCATCATGACGGAGCTCGGCTGGTTCGACGCGCACCTCAAGGCGCGGCGGAGCGGCCCGAAGGACGTGGGCGAGGCGCTGTTCTGGGTGGGGGAGATCGGAGCCAACGACTACGCCTACAGCTTCATGGACGCCGCCACCATCCCGCGCAAGCTCATCCGGACCATGGCCGTCGACAGGGTCACAACCTTCATCGAGGTATATACATTCGCTCAGTTAGTTAGTTACTCCGTAGTTACTACTTCGATTTGCATATGTGGACATGTAGTTAGGGCATCTCCAACCGGGCGACCCAAACGGACGCGCTGGGCCGTCCGTTTTGGGCCGTTTGGGTCGCCGGCCGGACACGCGGACAGCGGCCCGCGTCCGCGTGTCCGTTTGGGTCGCGCGCTGCGCCCAACGCGCGGACGCATCGCAAAATCGGAGAAACACGAAAAGAAAAGAAAAATGTCAAATTTAAACGAAATTTGATTAAACATATGCCCTATTTTGGGCAAATAACTAACAAAAGAAGCCCCTATATGGGCTTTTAAATTTAAATTAAAAACCCTCTATTAGGGTTTGGTCAGCGGCGCGGTGGCCGCCTAGCCCCTGTGGGCGTCGTCGGCGACGTCGTCGTCGTGGACGACGTCCTCGGGCGGGGAGGCGCTGTTGTGGCTCGACCGCGCCGGGGACTCCGGCCACGGAGACCACTGGGCCTCCTCCCAGGCCGAGTGGGGGTCCGGAGCCACCCGAGGCTGCGGCGGCGCACGGAGCAGCGCCTCCTCCCTGAGGCGCTGCTGCCTCTCCTGCCAGGCGCGGCGCCTGGCCTCCTGGCGGCGCCGCTCCTCTGCGCGGCGCCTGGCCTCCTGCCGCCGCTGCTCCTCGCGGCGCTCCTCATCGGCGCGGCGCCTGGCCTCCTCCCGTCGCGCCTGGCGGGCCTGGGCGTAGAGCTCCCAGAGCTCCGCTTCTTCCTCCGCCAGACGCGCCGCCTCCTCCATCTCGGACGTTCGAATGGCCGCCCGGAGGTGCGGCCATTTCTCGTCCTCCTCCGCCGCCGAGATGAGCAGCGCGGCGCGGAGGTCCGGGTCCTCCTCCGAGGACTCGGGCTTGGCCTCGAGCAGCAGCGGCGGCGGTTGCGGCAATGCCGCGCCGCCGCGGGCGGCCTCTCCGATGTGGAGGCCGCCTGGGTTTCCGCACGATGGCCGCAGCGCCGGCGGACGACGCCGGCTGCTGCTCGCCTCGTCGTCGTTGGCTCCGGCGAAAACCCGCTTCGGGGCCATGGCGGCGGTTTCGCTGCGGGAGTGGAGTGGGGACTGGAGTGGAGGGCCAGATCCCCTCCAGTCCCCATTTAATACCCCCCCAGGTCACCGACAGGTGGGCCCAAAGGAGACGAGGCGACGGACGCCCGGACGCGAGCGGACGCCGCGTGCCATCCGCGGCCACGCAAACCTAGCCCAGATTTGGGCCAGGTTTGCGTCGTTCCGGACGCCGCGGCCGTCCGCTTTTGCGGTGCGTCCCCGCATTGGGCCGCGATTTTGTGCGGCTGGACCCATCCGGACGTGCGGGCGCGGGATGGGTCGCCCGGTTCGAGATGCCCTTAGTTACTCTCATTTCGTGTTTCTTCGATCTCACTCTTTGTCTTTGACGCCACTTATGAGAGACACGCACATGACACACACCTGCACGCATGATGCAGTAATCTACAGTAGACCACAATGACTCAATGAGTAAAGTTCACCAGAAGTAGTGCAATTAGCTTTGAATGCTTGCTAGTGTAGAAACCGAGAGGGAGAGATAGAAAAACTAAATGGCAACCTAACATGTTTGCCAAGTTGGCACGCATGACAAAACGAGATACTACGAGGTCTATTACACTTTATTAAAGATAGATGCTGGAGAGCCGACATGGCATCTTGATCAGGATGACCTAGACGCTGGTGCCACAAGTCGGCGGCTACGGTGGCGAGCATGGCGGTGGGTGGCACCCGGCGAGTGGAGGAGCCGGGAAAGGTGTAGAGGTCCCCATCACTATTGCAGCGAAGGATCACGCGACGGGTCTTCAGATCCTTCACAGAGAAACCAAAGGCGTCAAACTCAACCGAACAATAATTATCACGGGTGAACTGACGGATAGAAAGCAAGTTTCGGATTAAGTGAGGAACTAAGAGAACATGGTTGAGTTTAAAATTTTGACCAGAGGAAGAACGAAAGAGTGTATGGCCAAAAGAGGAGATAGGGACGGCGGAGCCGTTACCCACGGTGACAAAGTGTGGATTGGAAAGAGGGGTAGTGGACATGAGGTTACCATCGCTGTTTGTCATGTGAGAGGTGGCGCCGGTGTCCATCACCCACGATCCTTGCTGGAGGCCGAGGTTGTTGAGGGCAGCGATGAGGCCGGCGTTGTCCCAAGATGGCGCGGTGGAGGTGGATGGAGCCGACTGGTACAGGGGCGCTGAGACGGTGTGGTAGGCCTGCGGGCGGGGGCCGAGGATGCCAGGCGTGTGCGGCGTGGCGTAGGGAGCACGCCACTGGCCCAGAGGCGGCGAGAAGCAGACCCACGGGCCGGTCGGTGCTGGAGCGCGAGGTGGTGCAGCAGGGGCGCCGCGGCCACCCGTCTTTGGCTGCTTTGGCTTCCAGACCTGCTTGGGCTTGGCGGAGCCTTGGCAGCCGGCCCCGGTGCAGGTCATGGGTGGAGGCGCGGTCGGGCGAGCCTGAGCGACGAAGGCGGTAGACGCGGCGTTGGAGGCAGCGTTGGCCTGCTGTATCTCCTCCATCAGGAGCATGCTCCGGACACGGAGGAACGAGGGCAGGGGCTCCGTCATGGAGATGATGGTAGCGGCGGAGGCGAACCGCGGGCTGAGACCGCGAAGGGTGTTGAGGACGAGGGCGCGCGCAGAGACATGAGAGTCATTGTCCGCGAGGGCGTCGGCGACGAACTTTTGGCGACGACAGTACTCGGTGACGGAGAGGGCGCCCTGCACAAGCTGACGAAACTCGTGATCGAGATAGATGGCCTTGTTCGCCTTGTTGGTGGAGAAGAGCTCGAGGATCGCGAGCCAGAGCTGGCGGGCGGTCTGATCGCGAGCGAGGACCATGTCGGCGATGTCCTCGTCAATGCCGGAGTGAAGGATGTTGAGCACGGAGTAGTCATCCGCGGCCCATGCGGCGTCGGTGGGGTTGGCGGCGACGGTGCCGTCGACATGGCCGATCAAGCCGGCACGACCCAGAGCGGCGCGCATGTAGATGGACCACTTGGAGTGGTTGCCGGAGGAGAAGCTGAGGACGAGCGGGGCGACGGAACGGGGCGCAGGAGCCGTCGGAGCAGCACCAGAGGTGGAGACGATCGCGCCGCTCGTGGCATTGAGGGAGGCGGCCGGAGTCGTCATGGAGGAAGCGGAAGAGAAAGCCGGCGGCGCTAGGGTTTAGGTAGGTGGCGGCTAGGGTTTAGGATCGAAGAATATCTGATACCATGTAGAAACCGAGAGGGAGAGAGGTTTTGGGGAAGCCTCGCGTGGTTTAGGCCACGGGGTTCCTGTTGTATATATAGGCTCGTAGGCCGGTTAGGGTTAGGGTTACAAAGTACGGAATACGTACCAAAATACATACGCAACACCTATACACAAATATACAATCTAACATGCTCCCTCAATTCGGCTCCCGGGTGCGTATGCTCCCTCTACCAACAAAATATATTTCAAAGTGTGAAAAAATTTGACAAAAAATTCTACATGTACATCTCCATAATATATGTGTGTGCGTCAAGTTTCACGAAAAAATAATATTTTTTATGACCTATGTAAAAAAGAGAAAATTTATCCTGTGAAAAGCATTGTTTTAAGCACTGAATTTTGTCTTTTTTACACACGTCACATGATAAGTTCATTTTTTATGAAACGACTTTGTGAGCGCGTAGCACATGAAGATGTACGTGCGGATTTTTTGTTTCAAATTTTTTGAGATTTAAAATATGTGTAAGATGCAATTTAAAATATAGGTAGCATATGCTCCCATGTTCCAAAACACCACTCCCAATCTAACAGCTAGATCTCCCAACTTAATAGCTGTTACAGTTAAGTGATCCATAAGTAGTCTGTAGTAAAATGCAGCTTTTTTTTGTTGCGAAATTTTTAGTAAAATGTAGCTAGCACAGTGTGAGAGTGCTCAGAACTTGTGATCGATGTGTCCCTGTCACAACATTTCATTTGACAGATCGGTGCATTTACTTAGAGTAAACCTAGCTACTGACCTGTCCTAGTACAAGGAGTGACCGAACGAGACTGCATATATAGGACCGGGCGGCACATGATCTCTGCTATCCCACCGACTGCGCGTCCTCGCGATCCTCGCCTGAATATATGTAATAAAGAGGCGTATTGGTTGTCTGTTACGAATACGAGCGAGATACAGTGGCCGGTCGTGGGGGTGTACGGTGCAACGTCAGGGAAAACCAGGCAGTACGGACGCGATGCTGTTCGGACGACATGTTCCATGCCGTGGTAATTCCTTGTTTTTTACCCAGCACCGGTACCAATAAGTACCACTGATCGTCTGAATGGTCTGATCCCCGGCCATTACGCCTCCCCCAGCAGACTCGATCAATTCTCCAGCAGCCCCCGTCCACAGACCTTACGCCGCCGCACACCGCCGACCACCTTGTACGGCGACAGGTTGCTAATCACCTGGTATATCTTCTGGACTGCTATGCGTGAGGTTGGGGAGGAGCCGGTCCGGGTGTTCGATGGCTGCCCATTGTCGCCGGATCCCTTGCAACCACCGGGGTGGATCTTATCCGATTCCTCAGCGCCATTGCTGTCTTCGTCATCCATGGTGGGGAAGAAGCTGCAAAACATGAACTGACTATCCTTAAGGCATCGTGTGGGTGTAGGTCGATTCCAGATGCAGGATTAGGACTGTGTGGAGTGGTTCAACGCGTACTTGATCTCTCTCGTAGTTCGTTGTCGAAGGGGCGTCCAATCCTTGGCGGAGCCCTGGAGGCCCTCAATATTGGCAACGCGACACCGATCCTGGCCAGAGGTGTATGGAGAGGTGTGATCGCCGGCAGGGAAGAGCAGCTCGGACTGCGCCGCCGGCTAGAGAGGATGTGAACTAATTATCGTACGAGAAAACTGATTGCACGCTCTGCGTGTGTACCACAAAGAGGGGTTGGCCGAGTTGACGCGGTCATTGACAAGTGGGCGTACCTTCCATGGCTGATAACTCTACTGGCGTGCAGTACTGGAGCTCGACCATCTGCCCACAGTGCATTTAAGAAAAATTGCAGGCCATTTTCATAGGTGTTTTCCGGGTACTGGTGGTCAGTGTAACCGCGTGCGTGCAAAAAATAATAAAAATGAGCTCTCCATTCGCAAAACATAATAAAAATTGGACGTGTAAACACCTCCATTCCATGGTTACTACAAAATATTCAGGCTGGATGCGAATACAGTGCATGTTCGGAAATTATTACTGAGCACAGTTGATGAGGATAACAAGATCCATACTAAATACATCACTGCCTGCTACTAACGACAAGGCTGGTGCGCAACTGACCACGGATCCTTCCGCTGATCGCGTCAGGTAGTGCACCTAGCGAAGTCTCCTGGGGCACACTAAGCTCAAAGCCTGTCCTGCACCATCCTCATCGGGAGGGCGACCAGGATGATGATGTACGCGTACCCCGTGCTGGACACCGTTGCCATGAGCTCGCGCATCGCTGAAGAGCTGCCGACCATGAAGCTTCCTCCGGCAGCGGCGATCAGCAGGTTCATTCCTGGTCCAGTGATGTAAGACGCATACTCGTCTTCCCACCGCCAGGAATCCCATGTTGCGGCGCCTGCCTGTTCAGCCAAAAACCTCGCCCAAACAAAATAGAAATGATCAGCATAACATGATCTCTGTATTTGCAAGTGCACCAAAATGGAATTCATGGGGACGACGAGTACTTACACGCTGATGATTTGGGCACTTGTAGAAGCGTATCCCAGGGTTGGCTTCTGTGCTGGAGACCTAGCAACGGACCCTGCCGTTGCTGCAATTCGGGCAGTGATGAGCAGGAGCGGCCGCGAGGGAGGTGGTGGCGTCTGGAGGAAGAAGACGACTGCGACATGGCTACACAGCTTTGGATCGGATCAGAGGAGCGAGCAGCTTGTTGTTCTAGGGGAGAAAGGGGACTGCTGCCTGCCTGTTGATCCGTTGGCAAGTAAGCAGTCCCGTATGGTAAAAAACTCAGGGATCTAACCGTCATACAGTGCGGCAACCTTGTGTACAAATGATCAACGGTCAACTCTTGGGTCCGTGGCTGCCGTGCCGTCAGAACATGCCTGCCAAACACTGTCCTAAAGTCCCTGTTCTTCTTCTCGTATACGGTGAAACTTCTAATTCAATTGTATGCATACGGTGCGACTGCTACTTATTGCACGAATCTTGCAGCTCCGTCCTTCGTCGATGCGGCCGGCTCACATGTCCCTCGGTTCAACACGGACTTTTCGGTGACCGATAGTACTATTAATAACTTCTAGAGAGGTTCTCTACCTTTCCATGGTTGTGACTGAAGTTAGTGAGTGAGCTGTTCTTCCTGATACTGCCCAATACTGGATAGATCTACGGCTGCCTTTTTGCTGTCCCTGCGAACACTTGCTAGCTGCTCCCTCTTCAATGTTTTTCCCTGGATAATAATCTAGCTATTTGGAATGCAAATTGCAATGTAAACAACATTCTGAAAAAAAAAGAGTAAACTCTATGTTCCATTTTTTTGCGAAAACCCACCTAATTCATAGTAGTACACAAAATATATAAAAAATACAAATAAATCTTTAGACCGCCTAATGGCGACTACAAACACTAGGGCAAGCCAAAAGGGCGCCGCCGTCCTTGCTGAGGCCGGAGTAATACCCCTCTATCACCGGAACCGGGTAAAACTTATTGTAGTAGACAAATGTAAAATCGTCATGGTAAGGCCCTACAAGACCAGGGCACCAGAGCAGCAACCATTATGAAATGATGAAACTCGTAGATCGGTAAAACTAGACTTGAAACCACACCAAGTCCTCCGTCAGCGTTAGACCGACAACCAAAGCGAGGATAGGACGGAAAGAATCTTATTCTGACTAGTTACCACCCGACTATCAAAAAAAAACGAGACCAACCCAGGCACTAGCACCTGTTGGCTTTTTTTATAGAAGAAAACTCCATGAGTGCACAGCGCGAGTACCAGGACTCGAACGCTGGCCGGCAGCCTGTGCTCTCGCAGAGCTAGCCAACAGACCGACGGCCCGTTCTCTTACCGCCCGACTATCTCGTAGAAGACACTAAAAATAACCTAAACAAAAAACAAACCATCGCCGCGGGCGAGGTGGCCGTGATCTGCCACGCCTCCAAGCCCTTGGAGGATTCTTCAGGATCTTCTTTCTCTTCTGTCTCACCTAAACTCTACGTTGAATTAACTATGCATTATAATTCACAGCTGATTTCCTGGTCTGAATTTGGTTCGTTGTTGTTCGGTAGATCTATACTGATGACAAACAAGAAGTAACATGCTGCTTAAATTCACTGCACGGCCCACGCATTAGTACGAGTGTCTCCAGACCTAATTTGATGGCCATTCACTGCACTGTCTCTGTCTGCCACCGCTGCATCGTGTACATACAGTACCAGCCTCAAATTCTGCTACCTACTCAAGGGAGAAGCACCGCTGATATGAATAAGGAAACTGGTGGAGATTGCTGCAATCATGGGTCATTGCTCATTGTTATTCATGCATTCATCAACTAGTACTACTTCTGTACAAAGAACCATGCATCTGTTTCTAATTGTGTTCTGTTGAATGCCAGCAAGAAGAAATCTGGTTTTCTTTGGAACACGATAATTTCTCTTTGTTGAATTGAACTTGTTTTCCCAAATCCCAGAAGCTGGCAATGTGTCGTTCAGTTATGAAAATACTTCCATTTTCGTTACAACAAAAATTAAGCTCAGATTGTCTGAAAACACTTGAAAGATTTCTCTGCGAGTGACAAAATAACATGGAAAAATATGACAGGGTCTGCTGAAGAGAGGGGCCAAGTACGTGGTCGTGCAGGGGCTGCCGCTCACGGGCTGCCTGACGATGGCCATGACGCTCGCCAAGCCGGACGACCGCGACGACCTCGGCTGCGCCGGCTCCGTGAACCGGCAGAGTCTCGCCCACAACCGCCTCCTCCAGGCCAGCCTCCGCCGGCTCCGCCGAGACCACCCGGGCGCCATCATCGCCTACGCCGACTACTACGCCGCGCACACCGCCGTCATGAAGAGCCCGGCGCAGTACGGCTTCGCGGAGCCCTTCAAGGCCTGCTGCGGCAGCGGCGGCGGCGACTACAACTTCGACGTCTTCTCCACTTGCGGCTCCCCGGAGGTGCCGACGGCGTGCGCCCAGCCGGCCCGGTACGTCAACTGGGACGGGGTCCACATGACGGAGGCCATGTACAAGGTCGTCGCCGGCATGTTCTTCCAAGACACCGCCGGGAAGTACTTCCGGCCGGCGTTCGGCTCCTTGCTGGCCAGGAAAGGCCACGGCAACTGACCATCGCCTATTTCACAATAAGCAGGCAGCAGCAGCAGTGAACTACGACCATGTCACGCACTCCATACTGATGGGCTACGATGGGCCTCGGAGGAATGGGCTTTTAACTAGACATGCGCTCTGCCAAGTTTATTGGACCAGTGGGCCCAACCTAGACACACCTTTTTTTTCTGAACATTGGACGGTTCCGAAGAACCTAGATGCATTCATTTCCTATTATATATGGAGTTACAATTTACATTAGGGACCAGTAGAAAATAAGAAAATATAAAAAAGTCGGACAAAAGACCCCATATCTAAACCAAGAAAATCCATCAGGTCTAGCTCTATCTCCAACACGCACGTTGCATCATTGCAACACAGTCAAATGTCTCTTTGTCGGAGACGAAACCACTTGAGATAGGTCGGCGGGAGCCTGCTGTACCGGGGGCAAATGGGTCTCCATCCTGGCATGGAAGCCTGGAGGTTGTTTGACATCTGTTGCTGGCCAGAAGAAACCAAAGACACCGAGGGAGGTGATTGTGGTCACCCTTTCAATCATCGAAGACAGAAGCTACGCAAAAAAATACGGAAGCGAACACAGCGCTACCATAGGTACATTCCCGAGAGAAAGATCGTTGCTTCACTCATGAAGATCCGCCCAGTAGAAGCAAGCTTGAGTTCCCATCATGTTGACATCACCTTGTCTCCTCTCGCCTCCACGGTCGTTAGAGAAAGAAGAAGTACCGACTCCACGCCATCACCACATATCTCACCACGATTATTGGAAAAGATGCTGCTAGATTCTCCCAGATCAACAAGCTGCCCCACTGCAGTTGACCGGACAGCATATTCGGTGTCTCACAGCAGCTCATGGTGACGTTGAGGCTCCATGCTATAAAGCTAAAACACCACTCGAGCGAACCATAATCTTACCCCTAGACCTAGAAAGGGGACTATGGATGTACAAATAAGGAGGAGGCTAGCCTCCTCTCACCAACCCACTTCAGCTGGCAAGGTGATGTCTACGGGTGCTTCTATTCTTGTAGACAGTGTTGGGCCTCCAAGAGCAGAGGTTTGTAGAACAGCAGCAAGTTTTCCCTTAAGTGGATCACCCAAGGTTTATCGAACTCAGGGAGGAAGAGGTCAAAGATATCCCTCTCAAGCAACCCTGCAATCACGATACAAGAAGTCTCTTGTGTCCCAACACACCTAATACACTTGTCAGATGTATAGGTGCACTAGTTCGGCGAAGAGATAGTGAAATACAAGTAGTATGGATGTATATGAGTGGTAGTAGTAATCTGAATAAAATATGGCAGCGAGTAAACATGCAATAGAACAGTAAATAAGAGGTGTTTGCAGTATTGGAAACAAGGCCTAGGGATCATACTTTCACTAGTGGACACTCTCAACATTGATCGCATAATAAATAATAACTTCTCTCATTTGTGCTACATACACTCTTTTGTTGGATGACAAACACCATTCGTTGTGTAGGGCTACAAGAGCACCTCAATGCCGGAGTTAACAAGCTCCACAACATTCGATGTTCATATTTAAATAACCTTAGAGCATAATAGATCATTGCAAAATAAACCAAGAACTAACATAGCGCACACACTGTCCACATTACACTATGAAAGGAGGAATAGATCACATCAATACTATCATAATGACAATTAACTCCACAACCTACAAGAGATCATGATCATAGCCTACGACAAGAACCACACGGTGCACACACTAGCACCTTTACACCATGCGGGAGGAATAGACTACTTTAATAACATCACATGAGTAGCACATAAACTAGTAGCGATACAAAGCTCATCATATGGATCTCAATCATGTAAAGCAGCTCATGAGATCATTGTATTGGAGTACAGAGAGAGAGATTAACCACATAGCTACGGTAGAGCCCTCAGCCCCGGGGGAGAACTACTCCCTCCTCATCATGGGAGACAGCGATGGCGATGAAGATGGCGGTGGTGTCGATGGAGATGGCTCCGGGGGCAATTCCTCGTCCCGGAAGGGTGCCGGAACAGAGACTTCTGTCCCCCGAATTGGAGTTTCGCGATGTGGCGGCGCCCCTGGAGTCTTTCTGGAGTTTCGTCAAACGTAATAGGGTTTTCGCGACGGAGGCTTTAAATAGGCGGAAGGGCAGCCTCGGAGGGGGCCTGGGGCCACCACACCATAGGGCGGCGCGGCCCCCCCTCTGGCCGCGCCAGGGTGTGGTGTGGGGCCCCCAGGGCTTCCCTCTGGCGGTCTCGGGTGTTCTGGATGGTTCCGGGAAAAATAGGAACCTAGGCGTTGATTTCGTCCGATTCCGAGAATATTTCATTACTAGAACTGGCACTTCGGCATCTTGTTAATAGGTTAGTTCCAGAAAATGCACGAATATGACATAAAGTGTGCATGAAACATGTAGATATCATCAATAATGTGGCATGGAACATAAGAAATTATCGATACGTCGGAGACGTATCACAAGGTCGCCGAAGTTAGGGGTGAGGAGGAGTAGGGGAGACAGTGGGGACTCTCAAAGAAGAGGGAGTAAAGACATGGGGGTGGGAGGGAGTACCTCATATTAGGCCGGTGCCAGCGCGGGCGGTAGGGGAGGCGGTAGCGAAGGCGGCGGGGCAGGAGAGGGGCGGGAGGCGGGCGGGACTGGAGGGGCGGGCGGTGGCTGGCTCGCCCGGCGGTAGCGCCCGCTACCGCCCGGCTGCCGCCCGCGTTGGCGGCGAGATGGAGGCGGGAGGCGGGGCGGCGCGTTGGCGGCCCGGGGCGGGAGGTGGGCGGGCGAGAGGGCGGGCGGGAGTGGGCGGTAGGCGGGCGTTAGTGGGGCGGGAGTGGGGCGGTAGCGGGCGGGAGTGGGGCGGTAGTGGGGCGGGAGAGAGTAACGGCTAGCTGACATGGCGCGACCTGATTGGTCCACGTCAGCTAGCCGTTGCTGGTTCAAATTTCAGCTCCACCCCTATAAATACCCCCCATTTGTTTCACTCACTCCACACCCAATTCATCTCCATTCATCATCTTCCCTCTCTCAAATCTTCTCCACCATGTCCGGTTGGACTCCACCAGATTTCACCACGTTCACGGATCTGATGAGCGACGGGTCACCAATATACCTAGATGGTCTCTCTCCGACACATCGTCGCACCAATGTCGGTTCGTCGCCGCATCCCCGAGTTTTATACCCCTCCACTCCACCTCCGGGGCCATATGGGCCATACGCTCCACCTCCGGGGCCATATGGTTCATACCCCCGCCTCCGTATCCATACCCCCAACCACCTTCAAATGCTCCACCTACAGATAGTGGAACTGTACCTCCTTACCCACCTCCGTACGGTTCATACCCTCCACCTCCGTATGGTTCATACCCTCCACCTCCATATGGTCCGTACCCCCCTGCACCTTCTGAAGCTCCCGCTCCAAGCTCCGAGTCCAATGCCGCGGAACCAATCGCACCAACGCGTGCAAAGAGGCTTGACTGGACTGTTCCGGAAGAGGAAAAACTGGTACTTTACCCATCACATATTTATTTTGGGTTGGTTCTTGGTAGGATTTTTCACTAACAATATGTATTTCGTGGTAGGTTAATGCTTGGCTTTTTCACTCCAAGGACTCTGTTGCCGGTAATTGCAAGACCGGCACTAGTTTTTGGGGTCGGATAGCTGAAACCTTCAACTCTACCTCGGATCCTTCCCGTCATCGGACCTCGAAGCAGTCGAAGGATCATTGGAACGTCTACAACAAGGAGGTGTCCCTATTCAATGCATACCACATCCAAGAAACCAATATGCGTCAGAGTGGAGCAGACGATGCTATGGTCATGAAGGCGGCAATGGAGAGGTACGCGAATGACAAAAGAGTGACTCAGCCGTTCAGAAAGCACCACTGGTGGGATGCTGTAAAAAATGAAGCGAAGTGGAAAGGACAACATGGTCCTGGTAGTGGAACCGACTCCACTTCCAAGAGAAGCCATCTAGGACCTGGTGGTGAGTACAGCTCTAGCGACGCAACAGGCGACACGGAGGAAGAGCGTCCAATGGGCCGCGATAGGGCGAAGACCGCGGCACGTAAGGGCAGGAGGAAGGGGAAGGAAACCTCATCAAGCAGTGAGGTAGGAAGTAAATCCTTCGCGATGAGTAACATGATGCAGGGTTTAGTGAAGGCTAAGTTGTTCAAGCAATGGAACAAAATGAGAGACCGACCAACCGCCGACATGACCGAAGCAGAAAAGCGCAAACATGCGAAGGCCATCAAGATGGTGGAAACAGAGCTTGGTCTGGATGATGACAACGAGGAGGAGGAGCAGGAACAAGAGGCAGAAGAGTAGAATTTTTATTTATTATGTAATTTTTAATTTTTATTATGCAATTTTATTAATTATTATGTAATCGGTAATATTTTAAGTTCAATAAAATAATTTTCTTGCATTATTTTGAATGTCTAAAATAAATCGAGTGAAATAACTTAATGTGAAAAGGAAATGGTGATGTGGAGGAGGAAGAAGTGAGAGTGGGGACTATAGCCCATGCATTGGCAAGGTGGGGTGAGAGTGGGGTGAGAGTGAGAGAAAAGCTGACGTGGCGGGGCGGGAGTGAGGCGGTGCATTGGCACCAGCCTTAGATAGAACTTATGAAAACCAATGATAAAGATTGAACCAGTCTGCATGCAATATCTCTCTTGACATAGGTTCTCACTAGGTAGGCTATTCCAACGTCGATCTGGCTGCTGGAATTTTCGATGTCCATTCCCCCACACACATCAATGCTTATTTTTCCCACTCGATTCGGCTAAGCTAGGAGTCAACCGGTCTGGGAGTTTGGTGGGGGCTGCCAGGGTCCTGAGGTCGAGGGATCCTATGATTGTCAGGTTGGAAAGTCCCTAAGAAGAAGGTGTTTGATGTAAACGACATGTTGCGGAACCTGAAGCTACATGGCGATAAACTGAACGATGTGGTCCTCAGTAAAGAAGAAATCAAGCGATGACCAGAGGTAAAGTGGTTGGTGGCGATGAAGGTTCTAACCAACAAAACTTTCAGCATGCATTCACTCAAGAACATGATGTATGCAGTATGGAGTCCAGCCCGTGATGGTACCTTCCACACGGTGGAAGCCATTATGTTTGTGATGCAGGCTTTGTTAATTGGAATAGGACTATGAGAAGGGGTTGTGGCTCTTCCATTGAAGTTCTCCTATGTTCGAGACCTTGGACGACTAAACTATGTCGCCTACTATTATCCTAAGCCGTGTCCAAGCTTGGGTACACAACATTCTCTCATTTTTCCACAAGAAGAAGATCATGGAAGAACTAGATAATAGGGTGGGAAGGTTTTGGCTATCGAAACACTCGTCCTGGAAACAAGAGGAAATTTCCATCTAGTTTGACTGAAGCTAAACTTGGTTAAACTTCTCAATCATTTTGTTCCACTCGCTTAGGAGGAATCATAATGCATGTTCTTGCGAGTTAGATATGAGAATTTCTAAAAATATTGTGAACACTGTGACCTCCATGGGGCACACCTACATGGAGTGTGGCATCGGGAGTATGAAGACGCCGGTCTTCAGTTTTACTAGTGGATTGCTTCGGAGGAGGCACACTCGGGACTTGGAACTCCTGTCATGCATGCTTGCCAAGTATACGAAGCTATGGACATTACCATATGGGAGACCGCGGAGCTGGCGTGTCAAGCCGGAGACTAGGACCTGATCATAACTAGCACAGATGGGTTCTAAAGGATGGAGCAAACGCCAATAACAACCCCCACATGAGAAATTATGAGGAAGCCGGTCTGGGGATCTAGGCTCACTGATCTAATGGATACGACAAGAAGTCCACTAAAATAGCCAACGGGAGATGCTCCGGCTGATAATGCTCATGTTGGCAAAGGATAAACTCGACATGCTTGTGAGCTAGAATAAACATACCTCCTCCCACACAGTCTTATGTACCATCGAAAAAACTAGAGAGGTAGAAGAAACCTGCGACCTCTAACATGGCCGATCACCAAATGCGAGTTGCTTGAGCCTCAACTATCGCAACATGGGCAGTGTTACGATAGCCAGAGAACTTCGCGAGATGGCGAAGGAATATGCCCCCGACGTGATTTGTGTTCTTGATACTCATTTGCATAAGAAACGAGCAGAAGGACTAGCACGTACTACATGCTCCGATAATAACTTTGTTGTAAGAAAATCATGCCAGAGTGGCGGCCTTGGAATTTTCCAAAATAATGAAGTTAATATAGAATTTTTGCCTTGCTCTCAACACCACATTGATGCTACCCTATTTTCTAATCAAAGCATGATCACATCCAAGTTGATCCATGATCCTATGTTGCGTAGATTGATAATGCCCTCTAGTCTAAAATGTGGAAATCAAGAGTTCTTCTTGAAACTCTCAAGTTAAGTTCAAAACATTAAATTGCCTCACCCAAGCGGTGAAGGGAAACATATAGTTTTTTTTTTTGGTTTGTCTAGTAAGAAGGTAGGAAGATAACATCATTTGACGATTTAGTTTAGGATTTTCTCTTTATTGCTTCCTATAATTTTCCTCTTCTTCTGAAGCTTGCAAAACATCATGTAAAAATAATCTTGTAATAAAGAATATTCCCTAATTTTACTTATTTTTATGTTGTGTAATTTTTTATGTAAATATTTATATTTGAAATCAATTTGAATATATGATTCTAAATCCTTTTTAAATTCAAATACCAATCTCTTATGATATAAACATTTAATGAGTTGTAGCACCTTCTTGAGTCAATGACTCTACATAGATTAATTTGTGTATTCAAATTTCAAATGTATCCAAAGTTTTAAAATAAGCAAGGTAATGATAAAATTTATAGCACTCGCTTGATGATTTATTCCTAATTTAAAGGAATTTCAATCACTTTGCTTTCTTAAACAAAAAGTTCACTTTGCTTAGGAATACATTACTAAGATGTAGTCTTACAGCATAATGGAAATACTACTACAACAAATTCATATCCATACAGATCGAAGATTTAAGCATATAGAGGTCTGGATTTCGAAATCTTCATCCTCGTCCCATCCAGTCTCGAAGTCGAATAAGTGACGGTCGGTTGGGATAGAATAGTCGATAGATATTGTTTCTGATAGGTTCAATACGAGCTCCCCCTTAATATGCAGACATGATCCAATTGGCACCACAAGGGGAGATCGGTCCAACGGAAGGCAAAATTCCGTGCCAATACCTACTCCTAATTGCGGATCGGTGAAGGGGATATCCTCCGGCTCATCGGAGCCTCTTCTGAAGATTGTGTTCCCAACCTCAAACGTGCCGATGTATGCCGTAACATGACCATGCACAAAGGCAGAAACGTGCAACCAGGGCAGGCGCACCATGACCTTCAGACTGGCCTGCACGGCATCACTTAGCACCGCACACGTCACGTACAAGGAGCCCATGTTTGTTGTGATGGTTATAGTGTCGGGCTTGTCATGCATGCTCAAATAGTCATCAGGCGAATCATAGCATGCTACATACTCCTCGTCCGTCCCAGTGATGGAGGCAAACATGCTGAAGCCGCAAAATGCCGAGATGGAACGACCTGGTCCAGTGAGCAGCAGCTTACTCTGCATTCATTTATATATGTGTGTGTGAGTGAGCGCTACCACATCAATTAAATCGCAATCTAGCTAGCAGCCTGCTAAGTGAGAGCAAATGAGCAATCATATAAGTATATATATATACCTTGAATTCGGAGTCGTCGGCGTGTGTTGTTAACCATTCTTTCTTTTGCGAGTAAAAATCTGCATCTGAATCCAAAACCCAACGTCTGTAGAGATAGTTGGAAGTACTCCCGTCGAAGATAGTAATGGTGCCCCTGAAGGGGAAGTCGGAATATGCAGCAAATACCTCCACGAGGAGTTGGCCCCGAAGTGTGGAACGCTGGGGCGCATTGTGGCGGCCAACTGATGGAGACAGGAGCAAAGGTGCCGAGGAAGGTGATGCCAAGGAGGAAGGCGGTGGCGTATTGTGGCGGCCAACTGACGGAGACACGAGCAGAGGTGCCGAGGAAGGTGGTACCAAGGAGGAACACGGCGGCGCATTGTGGCGGCCAACTAACACAGACAGGAGCAGAGGTGCCGAGGAGGAACGGGCGAGGTCAATGAGACCCAGTGGTGGAGCAGTGAAGTGGCGAGGAAGGACATTGACAGTAGTAGCAGCAGGCCACCGGGAAAGGACGAACTGAATCATCAGTCGCAGCGCCAAGGAGCAGACGAGGTCAAACAGCAGCTTCGAAGATGGAAACGTGTTTTTCTCGAGCTCGGACTGTTTCAGAATCAAACAATCAATGAGCTTTCGTGTTAGCAATAATAATGGTATCACAAGAAAAAACAATCGATTTCAAAGCATACATAGTAGGTCGAAGAAGGGGCGCTGTTGCGGGAATCAATTGTGCCGATAACATAAAACTAACACATGCTTAATTGGACCATAGAATACAGAGCTACAAGAAGATATGGATGTCTTACCAGCAGATCGCGCAAACTACCACATTGACATGATCTTTCCGTCGGCGGTGGTGGCTCCTCTGACATGCTGTAGCTCACACGGCGGCGGCCGCAGGCAAACCGTAGAGTAGATGATGCTGGTTGCTGGGGCTGGCCACCTTTATTTCGGAAATCCGCAAGGTGAGTTAGGGCCGGAACCGGGAACCCCACTAAGGATGTGTTTGGTTGGGGATTCAGACTGCATGGGTTGGGGCCAACCATATTTTGCCGGGCCACCCCATTCGTCTGAGTGTTTGGTTGTCTGGTTGGAGCGAATCGAGTTTCGTGATTGGTTTCGTGAGTGGGAGTGAATGGAACAAACCACTCTCGTGTTTGGTTGTTTGAGTCTGAGTAAATGGTGCGAACCAGTTTTCATGTTTGGTTGATTGAGCGAACCAAAAAAACTGAGAAAACAGTTTACTTGTTATTTCAAATTTGTGCAAAGATATAATCAGATCCCTACGAGTAAATTGAAACCAAAACACAACAGCAACCGATTATATACCAGTTGTTACGATAATTGTAATAAAGACTCACAAATACGAAATTTTTGACACACATAAGATCACAAACATAGAAGGGTTCGACACACATACTCGTTCGACAAATATAAGGTCCGGCGACACATAAGGTCACATACATAGAAGGTTCGGACACACATAAGGTTCGACACACATAAGGTTCGACACACAGAAGGTTCGACACAAATAAGGTTCGACACACATAAGATCACTCGACCTTATCTAATCTTTCCACTCTTTGTTGATGTACCTAGCCATCCAAGTCTGCTGACCTGTGTGTCCCATCTTCATGAAAGCTTTGGCACTTTTAGGATTCTCAACCAGAAAAGCAAAATAGTGAGCAATTTGCGCCTCGCTAAAGCCTTCCATACCCAACAAAGTTTCATATAGTGCATCAGGGATTTCATCAACAGGTGGCTGAGGGGCAGATTTCTCACCGGCTGTGATGATGGCAGCCGCAAGCTCAGATCCTACACGACCAAGAATGGAAACGAGGCCTTCTTCTTCAGTAGGATCCTTCTTGTGCTTCTTCACAGGCCTTGTGGCAGAGGTCCCTTCATTGTTGGATTGTGCAAGTACAGCTTCATCATCCTCATCACAGTCCATTGCTGTTGCAGCAGTCCCAATAGGTTCGCTTGACCCTTTAGCATACTTCCCAGTTGCCAAACGGTCACCATATATGATTTGCATCTCTCGATAGTTCTCTATTGGTCTGTTGATAAACTCAGCTGCAGCTTTGTGCTTCTGAAATTAACAAGTATGGTCTGTTAATACAAGAATTCCAGCAAGTATATAACAATTCCAACAAGTATACAACTATTCCAGCAAGCAATTTCAGCAAGTATACAGCAGTTTCAGCAAGTAATATAACAATTCCAGCAAGTATACATCAATTTCAGCAAGTAATATAACAATTCCAGCAAGTATACATCAATTTCAGCAAGTAATATAACAATTCCAACAAGTATACATCAATTTCAGCAAGTAATATAACAATTCCAGCAAGTATACATCAATTTCAGCAAGTAATATAACAATTCCAGCAAGTATACATCAATTTCAGCAAGTAATATAACAATTCCAGCAAGTATACATCAATTTCAGCAAGTAATATAACAATTCCAGCAAGTATACATCAATTTCAGCAAGTAATATAACAATTCCAGCAAGTATACATCAATTCCAGCAAGTATACATCAATTCCTTCCCGCAGAACCGGCGCGGATCGATGGGAACGTCGAGGGAGGCGGCTAGGGTTCGCGAGCGTGGAGGGAGGCGGAGAGAGGCAGTACTGGTCGAGGAGGTGGGGGAAAGTGAGCGACTCCACTCCGCGGGCCGGGTGATTCGCCCAATTTTGCCGTTTCCCCCGATACAGCATATTTTGGGTATATTCCCTCCCTGGCCGCTCCGCCCCCTACCCGCTCGCGAACCAAACAGCGGGCGAACCGGTGCGACCCGACGCGAGTCGACCCAGCTCCCCCAACCAAACACATCCTAAAACCCTCCACCGATCCGATCAGAAGTCGATTTAGGACGGAGTAGAGAGATTGGAGGATATGTCGGGAGGGAGCATGGTAAAAGGTGTAAAAACGTTTTTTAAATGCTCCTGATTTTTAAAATGCATTTAATCCTATTTTAAAATGTTAAAAAGATATGGCAAAAAAAATCGCGAGTACATCTTGATGATCTATGCCCAAAGTCGTTTCACGGAAAACTGATATCTTTGATGTCATATGTAAAAAAAAGAACAAAATTTGGTGCTAAGAAAAGACTCTTCGTGAGACATTTCTTTTTCTTCGTTATGCAGGACACAAAATAAGTTGATTATCCACGAAACTTGGCGTTTGCACAAAGAATGTTGATATGTGTGCGCCAATTTTTTGTTCAGATTTTTTTAGCACTTTAAACTATTTTTACGGTAGCAGGAGCATATGCACATATGATCAAATGTGCATTTCCATAAGATAGAGCTATTCCTGAGCTAATAGTCATATCTGGATACTACACCTCAAATTTTAATAACTTTTCTCGCTATGACATTATTTATGAAATAAACATCGAAAATTCAATTCGTCTTTCAGGTGCGTATGCTATATTGCTCTAAAACCTTATAAGGACATTGCATTATTTTTCCATTCTAATGGCAAGGCCTCGCGCTTTACTCCTTAAGAAGAGAATTGTTTTTTGTTTGTCAAAAGAATAACTTGTTTTCGGTTTACCTTGGTGATGGCGATGATTTTCAATATGCCGGTTTCTCTTTTAAATCTGAACATAACATCATTAATACTGATAATTCTTAATAGGTAATGTATGTTATGTTTTTGCCATGTGAGATGTTGATGCTAGACTTCTAGAAAATTAGAGAATTACTTTTGTATATGTGGTTATGTATGTGGTGGTGGCGATTGCGACTCTCTCTCTCTCCCCTATTTTGCAGCGTGTGGAGGTTCAATTATATAGGGGTCCCTTCATGAAAGTCGCTACGGCTGAGTTGGCCGAGACGGTGGCACTCGCTACGTGCGGCCATAGGGGGGCTCTGCCCGTATCACTGCTTGTTAAACTTCCTGTTGATCTTTTTCGCGAGGCCTTTGACTTGCACTACTAGAAAAATGCTTATAGCCACACAGGTGTCCTGAGCTACTGTCGGCGCGCCAAAAAAGTGGTATGCTGATGCTATATTACCGCCGGCGCATCAAATTTGCCTGCGCCGATGTTACCACCCGATTTTGGCCAAATCAGGAGATGGGCCGTAAGTGAAGATGGGCTTGAAGGACGTACACGTGGAGCATCTTCGAAGCGGCCTTGCGCTAAGAGTTTGGGCTTAACTGCCCGTGTATTTGTAATATAGTAGATCGTATCGTATTTAGATTAAAAAGATAGAGTCTGGCCCCGTGCACGGTTAGGTGCACGCCTCAATTAGAAAGTCCCTTGGACTATAAATATGTATCTAGGGTTATCGGAAAAGGAGAACAATCATCGTTCAACAAACACAAATCAGGCGCATCGCCACCCCTTTCTTCGAGGGTTTCTTCCGGGTAAGCACCATGCTGCCTAGATCGCATCTCGCGATCTAGGCAGTATACGTTTATTCGTTTACCTTGTACTGCTCGTGCTGAAGCCTTGTTGATGGCGAGCAGTACTATTTATCATTAGGTGTTTAGGGGCTTGCATTGATGCTTTCTCGTGCATATCTGCGTGGCAATGCCGTCCCTCGACACCTAGCTGCCCTTACACCCATCTGGGTGTAAGGGCAGCATCTTGCTTGTTCGTTACTTAGTAGATCCGATCCGTTATAGTTGCTCCTTGCCCCGCAGGGATTAGTTTAATATCTGCATAGTTAGGCCTTACGCTGGGGTCGGACGATCCGGTAGTGCGTTAGATGTTGTTTACCGTCCCTGCAAGGGATGTTCCGGGAATCAACGTTATGTTGGTTTTTAGGCCTCTCGTAGGGGTAGTCTGCATCATCTTCCGTAGCTGCTAGGCCCGATCACACGTAGGACGTTCCGGTTATGCGGTGAAAACCCTAAACTGTCGTGGATCGCTTTAGCTTTGTTTTGATCAAGCAGGATCCCCATGTCATTGTAAATCCAACGTGAACCATGGGGCGATCGGCTCTTTGAGCCGATCCACGAGGAAACCTGAGAGCCGATAGGGCTCGTATTTAATGTTTACGTGTCTACCATGCAGGAACAATCGAAGCACTCTAACACCTTCCTGATCGGGTCTAGGTTAGGTGGCACGCCCTAGCAACCGCCAGGACGTGGCTGGAAGATTTGCGGGACGACGCGAGGTGTCAGGGTCCACTAAGCGGCCTTGGGAGCCTCCCGGCTCTTCGTGTTGCTTAGCCATTGCCCGTCGGTGGGTTTTGGAGGGTAACACATTCTGGCACGCCCGGTGGGACATCTTCTGCAACATCCACGTCGACACCGACACCCGAGATGGCAGAGGAGCAGGTCACATACGAGGATCTCCCTGCGGAGCACAAGATGAAATACGATGAGCTGAAGGCCATCCGTGAAGCCGAACTCATCGGCTCCTTTGAGACAACCCGTTCTCACAACATCAAGCTCAAAGGAAACACGTGTCCGTCGCATGGCGTCAACACAGTAGATCTCAGCCACTCCATAAGGGAGCCAGGGTTCTCCTTTAGTGTCAACATGGCCAGGCTGGTGAACTGCCATAGCGCGGACAAAGCAGAGAGCAGCCACTCTCGTGGCAAAGACAAAGAAGAGGCCGTTCCACGCGACCGGCCCCAAGATGATAATAGACGGTACCTAACCGAGGAGGAGGTGAGAAGCACGCGATATCAACGCCCACTCTCCGCGCATCTCCTCAACAAATATGAGCAGCAATACGACCGACATCGGCGCTACGACGAAGACGATGAAAGATATCATCGGTCTGATGCAGAAAACAGGAGGTATCGTCAGCACGACAGGAACAACGACGGGTACGAACGTCGCGCGAGAGGGAGGTCAAGGGAGCAAGACAACGTGGATAAGCACTGGAACTGTCCCTTCTTCAAACATTGCTGGGACTCAGGAATGAGCCGATTGCCAACAATCGAGAACTGCCCAGAGTGCAAACAACAAAGGAAGAGGACAAATGTGGATTCAGTGTTCGAACGTCTAGGGCCTCTCCCACCTCAGAACAAGCGAGCTGAGCATCTCAAGAAGAAGACTTCGAGGAGTCAGATGGAGAAGAAGATAGGTATCACCGACCAAGGTGGTGCCCTGATGGACTCAGCCACTCTGAGAAGCGTAGAGTGCAGCGGCTGCGAAACCTGGAAGAAGCCGAGGCACAGTACCTGTACACGTTGAGAAGAGCGCGGCCCGATCTGGCCGCGAGGATTCAGCAAACATTGGAGACGAAGGCGCGCCCGCCAAAGAAAGTATGGCGCCCAAAACAGGCAAGAGCCGATGCACAGGCATCGGCTGATGCCGATGTAGAGACGTTGGCTGGTACAAACACAGTATTTAGGATCTCGTCAGAGATTTATGACCCAAGACATGGTGAACATGCCTCCGTCGAGTCACGTCACCATAATAAGAGACCGAGAAGTTGTAAACCCTCATCAAGCATCATAATGGAAAAGGAGGCCGATTTTAGCGATCGGCCAGCATTATCCTCAACATACGCTTTGCCGGTGTTCAAAATTAACCTGGCAGGCGATGGAAAGCTGGGGTATGGGTTTACATCGGCTGACAAGCTAGAAGAGGTTGAGGAAGTCAAGAGGGATATCGAGAAGATGCTGGACGCCGGATGCCTCAGGCCGTGCAGGTACACTGAATGGATCTCCAGTGTTGCACTTACGAAGAGAAAGGATGGCCGATGGCGCGTTGCTATAGATGTCCGGAACCTCAATGGCACTACTCCACCGGATGGATAGTCGGATCGACAACTGCGAGGGAAGCCGGTCCCAGCGATCGGCTAAAATTATTCTGACCACGTGTGTTCACTGTTGTGTTGTTTATCATGGTGAGTTGTGCGATAATCTTGAATTGGCTGAAAAGCCGATATCTTCAATCACTCGAAAGATTCGGCTTGGGGGGGCATACACACAGAGAAGGGTTAAGGCCACGGAGTATGTACCCGAGGGAGCCGACTCACAAGATCGGTCGGCTAATATATAAAAAAAAACACACAAAAAATAAATGCAAATTTTGATGAAAGCTGTCATCCGCAATCAAAGGTACAAGTTCAGTACAACATTCAGTGGCTTACACAGAGAGATTCTTCTGAAGAAATTCATCAAGAGCACGAAGGGCGTCAGTACGGATACGATCCACTTCGGCAATCTCAGTCTCGTCGTCTTCGTCTTTGCCTGTCACCAGCTGACCGCTCAGAGCGCGAATCTCCACCAGATCAGTTTTCAGATCGGCTGTGAGGCCTTGCGCTTCCTCTCGAGAGCGGGCAATGAAGGTCTCTTTCTCTTGGATAAGCTGCTTGGTCATCCTCACCTTCTCTTCAAGGCTCTCCAGTTCCTTGCGCAGGGTTTCGAGCTCCGCATTATTGGCAGAAGTATCAGTCTTGGCGTCCAGAGCAGTCTTTTTCTCGTTAAGCCGTCGACATTTCTCTGCGATATCGGCTCTCAACGGGAGCTGAGCGCGACGAAGGGTAATTCTTTGGCGAGCCGATTGCACTCCTGATTTGAAAGCCGACAGGGTCGCAGCTGGCCAAACCTTCACCCGCAGTGTCACGGGGAGATGAGGCTGGATTTCATCGAGGATACCTTTGATTGCCTCGGGATTTTCGACCAAGATCTCAACTGAGGAAGAGAGCAAAGCCTTGAGGCGCTGAAGGGGACCGCGGACCATTTCCAGGTTTGGCTCTTCACTTGCTTTGGGAGCAGCTGGCTCGATGGATTCAGGATCGAACGTCAGTAAGCTTGAAGGATCACATCCCTGATGGACAAACAAGAGCGACGTGAATATACAACACATGAGAGGATAGGGCCAAGGGAGTAGAATTTACCTCTCCCAAAGAAGGAGGAGTGGCCGGTTTAGGGATAATCGGCTGTGCTGCGGGTTTGGCCAGGTTAGCCACTTGGCCAGCCACACTTGTCGAGGCGGCCAAATCTAGTGTGGCAGATGGCCTCGGTACCTCTTCAACGTCCCCGCTAGAGGTCTCATTGGTCTGCAAAAGAAATGGTGAGTCGACGCAAGCCGGCAATGATATGACATGAGGCATGGACTGGTGAAGTAATTACGTTTGAAACCTCCTGGCTTGGCGAGGAGACTTGTGAGCCTTTGCGAACCCGTTTGACACAGCGACGTTTCACGCGGGACCCTGTTTTGATCGGAGCGGGGGTGGCAGCAGGTTCGGGAGCAGACCTTTGCCTAGTCGACGAAGGTGAGTCCGTCTGGCTCTGTGTGGTGGATCTCTCGGAGTCGCCCGGGTTCATGTCCCTCTGTCTAGAATGATCATCCTCACTGGAGTTCTCCTCGGTGGAAGTCTGTGAAAAGAGGCATAAGCATGTTGTGAAGGACAGGGAGGATGGATAAATGTGAGCAAGGCACGGGTTGGCTTACTTGCAAGTTGTCTTGGACGGGAGCTTTGCGCTTCAGGGTCTTCCTGGCAGCTACTTTCCTCACTGCCTTCCTCGCTTGGGTGGAAGCTCGGGGGGCAACTGGCCCCGAGGATGCTTTATTTTTGGGAGCCGATTTCGGTGAAATCGGCTGGCCTTGCATTATGACTTATTTCAGGGATTGCGAGTTTCGGCAGAAGAGTACCACCGGGGCTGGTGGGAGGAACGTGAAGGGAGAGCCGTCGGTTTGCTTGGGCTCTGGGCCATCTTGTTCCTGCCAAGAGATAGAGCCAGGGTTTCAGACAACCATTATGAACAATCGCAAGAAATTTATATGCAACGGTACCTGATGTGTGGTGTCATGTTCGGCATCAAGCTGCTTCAGCGACGGTCCTAGGGCTCTTCTGAAGGCATGGGTCTTCCACATGGTCCACCAAGTCTCAAAACCATCGGTAGTGGTGGTGAAGCAGAGGTTGTTGGGGATTGGGATTGCCAGAGCGTCAAAGAAGGTGTAACACCTTTGGCCAGTAAGGATGTCAGGCAGTTCAGCTCTGCTTGCTGTCAGGTGATGAAGGAAGAAGTGTGGGGGCACTTGCCCGAGACCAAGTTGCCGAGCTGCTACCACCGGTTGGTAAGACTCGTAGCCGGCCTTGGTGATCCGGTTAGAGGTGCTCATGCCGACGGGGAGGAAACAAGGGCGGATCATGATAGAAAACAAGTGCCGGGTGCTAGCGTCATCGGCAAAGCTGTCCAACCGGAAGGAGACTGGGTTCTCAAAGTTTTCCGATTTGGTGTAAGGGAAGAACAGGGGGTTGCTTAAGCCTTGGAAGAAGATCTGGAACCACCCTGCTGCCTGGAAGGCCATACAGGGCTTGACCATAACTAGTGCATCGGATCTCCCTCCCGTCAGTATCTGGGAAGGTGCAGGTGGCCAAAGGTGGGAAGTCTGGGATTTGGTTCTGAAAGTATAGCTGGGCCCATAATTGAATAAACCACCAGGGACCCCTCGTCTTTACTCGTCCTTTGAGAGAACAGCTTGACCGACATCGACTGGAGAGATCGATAGACCTCCCCAAGGAACAGTTTGCCAAGGCCAAGGTGAGTGCCTTTAGCAAGTTCGTAGGCCAGGGAAAGGTAATTCTTAGTTGGGGCGAGAGAAGGACCACAGAATATGAAGTGCTCCAGCCAGAAGTTTAAGAAGGCCGTGTGTTCTCTCTCGGTTACAGGGCCTTTGGTTTTCATATAACGCTTGAGGTAGGCGCCCCAGCTTGTGCACTCTGTTTTAGAAGAGAGGGTGAACGGGACTTTTGGCAACTTAAAAGCAGAGGGGCTGGGGGATGCAATGTCAAGACCTGTGATCATGGTTACATCCAAGCAGAGTTGGCGTCATGGGGCCATGACCAAACATAAAACAGTTCAGTGCGTCGGACCAAAAGTAGCCGATGGTTTTCAGAATGTTCTCATTCTTTTCAAGAGGAGACAATGATAATGACAATGCATCGGCTATCCCTATCGTTTCCCGTGTGGCATAATGGGTCTTGGACACTCTATTGTACCATGCCACCCAACCTTCAGGAGGATTAGGCCAGGCTCGCAGCAGGTCGGCCCAGAAGTCGGATCTAAATTCTGATTCACGAAGGGGATTCGTTGGCCTCACAGGAGATTAAGTGGGCAGGACTCTCGGAAGAACGGGGGCCAAGACACATGGAATTTGGGAGAGAAGGATGCGGCAACAGGATGTCGGAGACCTAAAATTGATAACGGAATAGAACATTAATTCAGGTGTTCCTCTGTTCAATCTTGAGATTGATCCTAATGGCGAAGGAGCAGTGGAGTATTACCTTCAGACCGGAGACCATGGCGTTGGTGTTGGAAGATTCCGCCATTTGATGCGCTACAGAGTTGGGGCGGCGCGGCTGAGATCTGAAGCTCGTGAAGCTGTGCGGGCGGCGGATTTTGGGGATCTGAGTTTGCTTTCTCAGATGGAGGTTGCTAGTTACCGTTTGGAGGGACAATTAGGTTTGCCCTTGCTCGTTTTATGGTAGAGGCCGATGCGACACCATCGGCTCTTTTGGGGGTTGTTTGACTTTGGCCGTCGGCCAAGTTAATTAGAAGCCGATAGCTCAAAAGAGTAGGAACAAAAAGAAGAGCCGATTACTCGGGAGTTGCCAGAGCTGTTAGATCGTGCGGAAAGGGATGGAAGGCAAGACGTCATCATGAAGAAAACTGCGACGGTTCTGCCACGACATGACCCTTCGAATGAGACAGATGGTTTTGCCATTATCATTATCAAAACCAGGGGGGCATGTGTTACCACCCGATTTTGGCCAAATCAGGAGATGGGCCGTAAGTGAAGATGGGCTTGAAGGACGTACACGTGGAGCATCTTCGAAGCGGCCTTGCGCTAAGAGTTTGGGCTTAACTGCCCGTGTATTTGTAATATAGTAGATCGTATCGTATTTAGATTAAAAAGATAGAGTCTGGCCCGTGCACGGTTAGGTGCACGCCTCAATTAGAAAGTCCCTTGGACTATAAATATGTATCTAGGGTTATCAGAAAAGGAGGACAATCCTCGTTCAACAAACACAAATCAGGCGCATCGCCACCCCTTTCTTCGAGGGTTTCTTCCGGGTAAGCACCATGCTGCCTAGATCGCATCTCGCGATCTAGGCAGTATACGTTTATTCGTTTACCTTGTACTGCTCGTGCTCGAAGCCTTGTTGATGGCGAGCAATACTATTTATCATTAGGTGTTTAGGGGCTTGCATTGATGCTTTCTCGTGCATATCTGCGTGGCAATGCCGTCCCTCGACACCTAGCTGCCCTTACACCCATCTGGGTGTAAGGGCAGCATCTTGCTTGTTCGTTACTTAGTAGATCCGATCCGTTATAGTTGCTCCTTGCCCCGCAGGGATTAGTTTAATATCTGCATAGTTAGGCCTTATGCTGGGGTCGGACGATTCGGTAGTGCGTTAGATGTTGTTTACCGTCCCTGCAAGGGATGTTCCGGGAATCAACGTTATGTTGGTTTTTAGGCCTCTCGTAGGGGTAGTCTGCATCATCTTCCGTAGCTGCTAGGCCCGATCACACGTAGGACGTTCCGGTTATGCGGTGAAAACCCTAAACTATCGTGGATCGCTTTAGCTTTGTTTTGATCAAGCAGGATCCCCATGTCATTGTAAATCCAACGTGAACCATGGGGCGATCGACTCTTTGAGCCGATCCACAGGGAAACCTGAGAGCCGATAGGGCTCGTATTTAATGTTTACGTGTCTACCATGCAGGAACAATCGAAGCACTCTAACACCTTCCTGATCGGGTCTAGGTCGGGTGGCACGCCCTAGCAACCGCCAGGACGTGGCTGGAAGATTTGCGGGACGACGCGAGGTGCCAGGGTCCACTAAGCGGCCTTGGGAGCCTCCCGGCTCTTCGTGTTGCTTAGCCATTGCCCGTCGGTGGGTTTTGGAGGGTAACAGCCGATGATGCCCAAATACCACCGGCTTACCAAAAATTAGTTTCGCCAGGGGTAAGGGTCTCCTAGGTCCTTCTCAAGAGAGTGCGGCGACGTTAAGTCTCGCGCAAATTTTCGCTCAACCCCCTCCCCCCTCGTGGACCGCCTTTTTGGCTTTGAAAAAATGATAGATATTTAAAAGATATTTTTTTGGGATTTCTATTTTCGTGCCCTCAGTTCCTTAGTTGTACTCAGTTTTCCCCAGCTCCTTAGTTTTTCCTCGGTTTTACCCAAACGTTTGTCTGAAACCCGCAGAAGCAGCTCAGACGGCAGGATTCCCGTTTAGTTGACCGTTCTGTCACGTGTGGGGCCGCGTCGTGTGGGGCCGCATCGTGTGGGCCCGCGTCGCGTGGGGCTGGTAGAAAGGGACCGCGTGGGACAGGACGAGAAGCCTTTGGTTGCACGTGAGCAGGAGCTGGGTTCTGTCTCTCTCGGCCCAAAATTGGCATTATTAAGTGCACCTTTTTCCCCTCTTTCTCTCTGTCCTTTTCACCAAATTAGTATAAAATCTAGAGAATCTTGCATTTCTGACTTTCTTCAATTATTTGTGCCTTTTGGCCCTCGTTGTTTGCCCAATATGGCAGCAAATCTAGTACTCCCTCTGGTCCATATGTATGTAGTTAAATCTAGAAGCAAATCTCCAGGATAATGTACGATAAATTCACGGTCATAGTAAATCAAGAAAACTAAGTACGGCCAACAAAATATAGTAGACTAGGGATAGATAATCCCTAGATAATATGGATAGATAATAGGCTGCATACACAGCAGCCAACATAGTAACAGGTTCTTCACAGCACCATCATACTAACATAACAACAAGGGATCCCTAGCTAACAACAAAGGGATCCCAACAACAAACTAGGAGGCAGCAGCAGCAGCAGCACACGTCAAGGACTCCGCCTACCCCATCTGGCTCTGCCTCCACTTGTTGCTCTTGCTCCCCTTGGGAGCCTTGGGCTTGAGCGGAGGCATGCGCCCGGCGGCGATCTCCACCCGCTGCAAGCTGCGGAGGTGCATGCCGAGCGCCCGTGCTTGGCGCGGAAGGAGTGGACGTTCACCGTCGTGCCGACGTTGGGGAAGGTGTTGCTGATGTTCTCAGCATGCGTGACGAGGCAGTTGAAGTCCGTGGCGCCGAGTCTCCTGGTGCAGAAGGGGCACCTGTACACCTCCTTGGCGAAGTAGGAGATGTACTGGCCGACCTGCAGCCTCCGCAGCACTTGGCGAGTCTTGACGTCCTCCTCCTCTTCGTCGCTGCCGACGTCGCTGCCAGACATCTGATCCATATCAAACATAAACTAGTGAATGAGTTGCAACGATGACTAACGTACATGATAACAAAGTTAAGAAAAACAGAGTCAGCCTCAGTTAGAGTGGACATGATTATATATCTACAGGGAAGGTGTTAGCGAACTAAAGCTCATGCACAACAGATTTGTACACAACAATGGTTCGCTGAACCCTCCCTGTAAAAATTTGTGCCCAACCATTCATCATAGGCAAAGAAACAGATTCTAGATCTGAACTAGATCTAAACTTGAACACATTCGAGATTATTTGCAAAATTAAACGGTTGATATCTTTTGATTAGTGCATAAAATAACTGATTGAGATCCCATGATTACTTGCATAAATTAACCGATTGAGATCCAATATTACTTGCATAAATTAACCGAACAGCCGAACCCCAAATCTTAAACGAAATCAAGAAGTGATCAAAACAAAATGGAATAAAATCGGCGCAAATATTAGCCCAATACTCATCCATCTACAGATCCATCTACACCAGCAAAAATAGGGTTAAAAAAGGAATGGGGAACAAAAAAGGAAGCAAACCGTAGTTACCTCGTTCCATGGGTCCTCCAGGGAGGTGTCGTAGGGGTTCGGGGGCGGGACGTACGGCACGGGGTCGTAGGGGTCCCATCCCGCCGGGATCTGACTGCCACCAGCGGCAGCAGCCTCCGATGCACCGGCGACGGCGGCGGCGGCGGCGGCGTCGTCGTCCGTAGAGGGGACGGCGCCGAAGATGGAGGCGTCGCGCTTTGAGCCAACCTCGACGATGGGATTGGCATTCTCCTTGTCCATCTCTCCGGCGGAGGAAGAGGAAGAGGGAGAGGGAGAGGGTTTTTTGCTTTGGATAAGATGATGGGACGTGAGAGAGTTGGCGATGCGTGAGCGAGTGAGAGTGACAGAGAGAGTGCGAGGAGGCGTCTATAAAGGCGAGGGGTGGTTAATGCCACCCGCGTCCTACGCGTGCACAGGTGCACGTCTGCACGTCTTGGACTTCGCAACGCGACACGCGTCCACGATTGCACGTCTCGACTTCTCCACCGCGACCCGCGTCTACGCGTCAACAATTGCACGTGTCCTCGAGTCTAACCCCGGAAATTTAGATATACTCAGGTATACCCTCGAGTCTTATACTAGCATTTTTTGTGTGCTCAATTTTCCCCTCGAGTGCTAATACTGGCTAGTGCAATATACTCAGTTTTACCCTCAAGTGGCTGGTCAACGAGAGAGTCAACAAATGGGATTAACTAGTTAAATGAGTCATTTAATGTGCAAAAAAATCCGAAAAAGAGTGGCACTTACTCATGGAGTCTTTACCACAAATTGCCACTTCTCAAATCATAGATAAATCATAGATAAATCAAGTTTTACCACAAATTGCCACTTCTCAAATCACCTAGTAGCTATGAAGGTGCATGGTTTTCCACAATAAGCCCTTCCCAAAACAGCTTCCCCCAAATCATACTTTGTCTAAATGAGGCCACAATTCTCACACTGATGTATATTGGTATTGCAAATAGTTTGAGGTAGGCCAAGATGGGTTTCATTGTACAAAACACGCATTTTCCATTTTTTTCCCTTTTTAAATCTCATATTTGAATCCCTTAGTCTATTTACTACTCAGGTGTTGTGGGTATACTTTATGGGTATATCAACGACATGGCCTAGATCCGGCAAGCCCGGGTGGCCCACAGACGGTGATGGTGGCATGGGGCCCATCGGGCGGCCCAGTTGCTGTTGATCAAGAAGGATGAAGTCCAGCCCAGGAACCTGGAGCCGGATCCTAACCGACCTACGAAGGAGGCCGGATCCGTGGAGGCCCATAAAGTATCCGGATCCAGTACGGCCATAAGGAAGGCGGATCCTTGACGTACACGGCAAGATATTGTACCGTAGTTAGGCAACTTGTATTCCGGCTAGGACTCTCCATGTAAACCCTAGATCCGTGCGCCTTTATAAGCCGGATCCTGGGAGCCCTAGAGGCACGACCACAACCATTGTAACAACACGCAAGCGCCCAGATAATTCCAGACAAGCAGCAGTAGGCCCTGTCATCGTGCAGGTGTTCCGAAGCTGGGTAACTCGCGTACCACCGTCCCGTGTGCACTCCGCCCTATGGCCCCTACTTCTTCTCCCCCTCGTGAGGATCCCCCATCCGAGGTATCGTCGAATAGGCAACGACAGTTGGCGCCCACCGTGGGGCCTGAGGCGTCTGGAGGCCGGAACCGGGAGGGCTCCGCCATGGGAAGCTACGACGACTCGATCGCTGTGGGGCGCGTACTCTACGCCGGGAATTTCCCGATCGTCCGTCCGGACGAATTCTGGATTCCGGCTAGGACAAACCCCGTCAAGCTCTCCATCGTCCCAATCGGCGGCATCCACATCTTCATCGGCGAAACCGTCGATTCCGACGGAAACGCACTGGTAAGTAACGCTGACGCGTCCGCCGCTGAGCTGGACGCCGTCGCGAAGATCCGATCTGAGTCGCAGGAGCTTCTCAAGGAAGGTTCCGCCTTAGATCGGGAAAATCAAAACCCACCCAATCCGCCCCCGAGCAGGACAAAACGGTGGAAGACCAATGCGGATCCGCCTGGGTCTCCCAGGTGTTAGAGAAGCAAAGGTGTCACTTCGTGCACTTCTTGGCCCATACCGCAGGAGACGCCCTCCACCAGGACGAGGCCGATCCTTTGCAGGTTGAGGCACCCGGAAACAACGTAGCTCCGGATCTGCCAGAAGCAGTCGGAGACAGCGACGTTTCGGGACAAGAGGAAGCCGGAAACCCTGAGGAATCAATCCTCGGTAACCTAAGCGCAAATTCCGACGATGCCTCCTCAATAGGCACAGAAGAATACAATCGCTTGACGAAGGAGCTCGCGATTGGGGAAGAAGATGACGGCGCTTCATCCATGAATACAGAGGAATTCAACCGCAAGCTCGAGGAACTCGGAGGCGGTGAGCAAGCTGAAGTGGAATCCGCCCAGCCGATGCAGGTTCTAGCAACCGTGGCACCGCTGGATCAGCCGGAAACAGAAGACGAAGCCTCCAACTCCAGCCCAGGACCATCCAACGTGAGGCCTCCCTTAGGACCGCAACCACGAAAGGATGTCCTGTCACCAGAAGAGATGGTCGAGCAGGCGCGCATGGATTTAGTCGCGAAATCTGATATCCTCAACAAGCCAATAACTCCTGAGGAAGCTGCAGATCCGGAGGCCTTAGAAGCCAAAAGACGGGAAATGCTAGCGACAGCTCAGAAGTTTGCCAAGACCGCTGCCGCCATGCTGGAAGAAAGAACTCTAGCGGCGAATTTTGTGGACTACTCCCTAAAAAAGGATCGCGAAGTCGACAAGATGATGGCGACAGCCAAAGGACTCCGAAAGGAGTGGGAGAAAAGGTTAGCCGCTCAGCAGGCGGAGGCTGATAGGATCGCTCGAGAAGCCATCCCTCCCCGCAGGATTACCTTTGCAACACCCACAGACCAACAGCCGCTCGCAACTCCAAAGGATAACATGAAGAAGGCTGCGGAGATCCTGAAAAAGAAGGACGAGGAGATTGACATCAACTACGTCCGGAAGCTCGTTGCCTCAGCAATGCAGCAACAGAGCAAGGCAGACACTTCGCGCAGGTTAGCATCCAATCCGGAGCAATGCATATCCACCGCGCAGAAGGACGCCATAGCAAGTCAACACCGTGATGGCGAGTCGCGCACCGGATCTACGGAGCGCAGGAGGAAAGTCAGAGACCATCCAAATCCAATCCCCATACCATCGGATTCAACTCCGAAAAACCCGGCAAAGGGAAAGGATGCGATGTATACTGGCAGAGATAAGTACCGTGTTCCATCACCACCACCCCGAGCTTCGCGTCCTCCGCTACCCCCTCGACGTCGCAGTCCTGCCGGAAACCCCAGGCCCCATGGGCCAGGTGGAATCAACATCCGCGACAACATGCCGCCTCCTAGAGACAGGAGCAGGGAGCGTACGCCGGAACCACGCAGAAGCCGGAATCAAGACCGCGAGCCTGAGCCTCGTCGGAATCAAGAACGCGACCCTGAGCCTCGCAGAAGCCAAGGACGCGATCCGGAACCAAGGAGGAGCCGGAACGAGGAGTACGCACCTGAGCCACGCAGGAGCCGGAACGACGGAGGCGACCACCACCAAGAGGAAAGGAGCCACCGAAGCCGGAGCCAGCCGCGGGAGCCACGCCGAGAATCTGAAGGCGGAAGAACATCTTACAGGCCCCCTCGCAGATCTCCCTCGCCACCACCTAGTGGAGGCGGAGGTGGAGGCGGAGGCAGAGGCCGGAGATCCCGTTCCCGCTCAAAATCACCCGGTGGTGCCCCCCGTGATGCCCGGGATCGCCTCAACGAGTACAGATCCGACTACATCGGTCCAAGGTGCTTTGGCCGGATGATCCGAGAGGAACCAAAGCCAAGAAGCTTGAACCTTAAGCTACCAGAAACCCGAAGCATTATGATGGCAGCGAGAGGCCGGATACCTGGATCGAGGATTACTACAATGCAAGAACCTTCGCCGGAGGAACCCCGAATATAGCCTCGCCGCATGCTCCAGCTTGTACCTTATTGGTCCAGCTCGTGTTTGGCTCGATGACCTTGAGGAGAACACTATCTTTTGCTGGTTGGACCCGAAGAAGGCTTTCGAGAACCACTTCGTGGGTACCTACAAGAGACCGGCCACCACCAGCGATCTTCAAGCTTGCATCCAGAAGAAGGGCGAGACATCTAGAAGCTTCCTCACCCGATGGTTGGCAACCAGAAACGAGTGCGAGAACGTAGATAACCGCACAGCAATGCACGCCTTCATTGGTGGTCTGCAGCGTGGGGGGCTGCTGCGCCACAAGCTCACCTGCCTGGTGAACGCGAACAAACTCACTCTTGACGAGATGATAAACATCGCCAGCGATCATACTGCCGCCGATGACGACGCAGGCGGAGATCTCGCAGCCACAGCCATACCCCCGCACCAACAGAAGAAAAACCGTGATAACGGCGTCGGCAACAAGCAACAAGCGGAAGAACCCCCCGAAGACCGTAAGGGCGGAGGATCCGACATGGTAGCCATGACGTTCCAACGCGGAGGTCCAGGAGGCGGAAGAGGCCGCGGACGTGGAGGCGGAGCAGGCAGGGGCCAGCAGCGCGCTGACGAGGTCACCGCAGCCGGATCCCGCGCTCGCCAAACGTACGAAGAATACAGGGATATGCCGTGCCTGGCCCATCTGGATCCGGCTACGGGCAAATCCACCCATACCAATCGCAACTGCAAGTGGGTCAACGATCTGAAGAATGACCCGGAGGCAGGATACAAGCGAGCCCGGAAGCACCGCCCGCGCGGCAAAGGAGGCAAGGGCAAGAACAAGGACAAAGAGGAGGACAGTTCCGAAGCCATGGACGAGGATGACGCTTCGCCGGAACCCAAGGAGGGTACCGCAGCTAACAAATCCAACCCCTTTGGTAAGAAGAGTGTCGGAACTTACCACACCTTCCTCGGAACCCCAACTGTCCGCGCGAAAAAATCGGCGCTCCGGATCTTGAACGCCACGCTTCCGGCCGTGCCGCAGTATGTCAAGTGGTCGGAGAAAGCCTGCACCTTTGACAGGTCGGATCACCCGGCCGTCATCCCCAAAGAGTGCTACGCTCTGGTTGTGAGTCCCCGCATAGACGGGTATGACTTCTCCAAGTGTCTTATGGACGGAGGAGCTAGCCTGAACATCATGTACCTGGAGACCCCGGAGAAGATGAACCTCACCAAGGAACAGCTCAAACACAGCACCACCGAATTTCATGGTGTGGTTCCGGTAAGAAGGCAAACTCTCTCGGGCAGCATCAAACTTCCCGTGGCCTTCGGCAATGTGAACAACTACCGCGAAGAGATGATCACGTTCGAAGTGGTGCCCTTCAAAAGCTCCTACCACGTGATCTTCGGCAGGCCCACCTACCACAAGTTCCACGCCAGGGCATGCTACATCTACAACAAGCTCAAGATTCCGGGTCCTAACGGTTGGATCACCGTGTCCGGAGACTACAAGAAAGCTAGGGACCGCGAGGAAGGCGAAGCCGCCTTTGCGTAATCCGTCATATCCGGAGAGGAGCTGCAAGGCTACAGAGCCGCGGTGGATCCGACTGAGATGCAGACCACCAAGAAGCAGATCTCCGAACAGAAGACCTCGTTCAAGGCCGCGATAGAAACCAAGAAGCATGACCTCATTGAAGGTGACAACTCCAAGAAGGTTTCAGTCGGAGCCAACATGGACCCCAAATAGGAAAGCGCGCTCGTCGAGTTCCTCAGAGCTAACATGGATATCTTCGCATGGCAACCTTCTGACATGTCCGGAGTACCAAGGGAACTCGCCGAGCACTACCTCAACATAAATCCGGGTGCAAAACCGGTGAAGCAAGCTATGCGACGCTTTGGAGATAAGAAGCGCCGCGCCATAGGAATGGAATTAGCAAAGTTACTAGAGGCAGGTTTTGTAGTAGAAGTTATCCATACCGATTGGGTCGCAAACCCCGTCCTTGTACCCAAAAAGAATTCTGAAATACTAAGAATGTGCATCGATTACTCCGGCGTGAATAAGCATTGTCCGAAAGATCCGTTCCCTTTGCCGCGCATTGACCAAGTCATTGATTCGACGGCAGGGGCGGAACTTCTGTGTTTTCTTGACGCATATTCCGGGTATCATCAGATCTTGATGAAGGAGTCCGACCAAAAGGCGACCTCTTTCATCACACCCTTTGGCACATACTGCTATGTTACCATGCCTTTTGGCTTGAAAAACGCAGGTGCCACATACCAACGTACGATGCAGCGATGCCTGAAGGACCAAATTGGCCGGAACGTGCACGCCTACGTCGACGACATCGCGGTCATGACCCGAAAGGGATCCGACCTGCTGAGCGACCTTAAGGAAACCTTTGATAATCTCCGACGGTACAAGATGATGTTAAATCCGCTAAAGTGCGTCTTTGGCGTACCAGCTGGAAAACTCCTTGGCTTCATTGTTTCTCACAGGGGCATTGAAGTTAACCCGGAAAAGATCAAGGCTATCTTGAACATCAAAAGGCCAACTTGTCTCAAAGATGTGCAACGATTAACTGGTTGCGTTGCGGCAATCAGTAGATTTGTTAGCCGTCTTGGCGAGAAAGCCTTACCTCTATACAAGCTGCTGAAGAAAACAGACAAATTTGTCTGGGATGAGACAACAGATAAAGCACTTCAGGAGTTGAAGAATATACTCTCCTCCCCACCTATATTGGCAGCTCCAGCTGAGTCAGAGCCTATGCTCCTCTACATAGCGGCTACCAACAAAGTTATCAGCCTCGTAATCGTGGTGGTGCGAAAGGAAGAAGGATTTGAGCACGGAGTCCAAAGGCCTCGTCTATTACATTAGCGAAGTCCCGACGGAATCCAAGCAGAGATACCCTCACTTTCGAAGCTAGCATACGGAGTTTTCCTAGGCAGCCGGAAGCTGAGACACTACTTCCGGGAGCACCCAATGACAGTGGTGAGCAAGGCTCCCCGGCAACAATCATCAACAACTCCGACGCAACAGACGCGTAGCAAAATGGGGCATCGAGTTATCCGCCTTTGACATCAACTACGAAGCCCGAACCGCAATCAAGTCTCAAGTTCTAGCGGATTTCATCGCGGATTGGACTCGAAGCACCGGAGGGCACACCTATGCCGGAACCCGAAGCTTGGGTCATGCACTTTGACGGATCCAAGCAACATCAAGGCTCGGGGGCTGGAGTTACCCCGAAGTCACCTACCGGAGAAGAACTGCAAGTACGTTCGCGCATTCACTTCGAAGCAACCAATAATATGGTGGAATACGAGGCTCTACTACACGGTCTGCGCATCGCTAAGGAAATTGGGATCAAGCACATCATATGCTGCGGAGATTCCGACCTGGTGGCACAACAAGTAGCCGGAACCTGGAACGCCAGAAACTCCGTCATGGCGGCTTACAGAGACGAAGTGGACGAGATCGCCAAGTGCTTCCTCGGATACGAAGTCAAGTACGTCAGGAGAGACGATAACACAGCAGCAGACATGCTGTCCAAGCTCGGATCCGGCAGGAAACCAATTCCGCCTGGAGTTTTCCTTGAGCATCTACGAGTACCCTCAGTGAAGGGTGCAAACCCGGACAATCCTGATCTGGCAGTTTCTCCGGCTAAGGAAGTGATGGCAGTCATTCCGGCCTGGACTCAGCCGTTCTTGGATTACCTCATTGATCAAAAGTTGCCGGAGGACGAGGTCCACGCACGACAGATCATTAGACGAGCAAGATCCTACACAATTGTTGATGGACAGCTCTACAAACGAAGTGCAAACGGGGTATTTCTCAAATGCGTCTCTAGTCAAGATGGCATTGAAATCCTCCGAGAGATCCACGCAGGGGATTGCGGGCATCATGCCGCCCCCGAGTCCCTCGTTGCAAAAGCTTTTCGGTTAGGATTTTATCGGCTAACAGCCTAAAGAAGACGCTGACAAGCTGGTGAAAACTTGCCGAGGTTGTCAGTACTACGCTACTCAACCAAACGCTCCAGCCCAAGAGCTGAGGACAATCCCTATCACCTGGCCGTTCGCGGTCTGGGGGCTCGATATGGTTGGTAAGTTAAAGAAATCATCTCCTGGTGGTCATGAATACCTCCCGGTCGCTATTGACAAGTTCAAGTAAGTGGATCGAGGCAAAGCCGATGAGAAAAGCCGACGGTGCTACGGCACTAAAATTTGTTTGCAGCCTCGTGACGAGATTCGGCATCCCACACAAGCATAATCACGGACAATGGCACAAACTTCGCGCAGGGAGAACTCAAGGATTACTGCGATGAAGTTGGGATCCGGCTTGACCTTGCATCTGTGGCTCATCCACAATCTAATGGTCAGGTCGAACGAGCCAATGGCCTTATACTAGCCGGAATCAAACCTCGCCTTGAAGAACCGCTGCGCCGCGCAGCCGGAGCTTGGGCTGATGAGCTAGACTCTGTTCTGTGGAGTTTACGAACTACCCCTAACAGGTCAACAGGATTTACTCCTTTCTTCCCGGTATACGGATCCGAAGCTGTGCTCCCCACCGACATCATCCATGATTCACCGCGAGTTTCCGCCTACAATGAAGAAACCGCCGACGAGGCTCGACAGCCTATCCGTGGACCCGATCGAAGAAGCTCGGAATTTAGCTGACCAGCGCTCCACCATTTACCAGCAGAAGCTCCGACGCTATCATAGCCGTCGAGTTCGGAACCGCTCGTTCATGGTCGGAGACTTAGTCCTCCGCCTTCGCCAGGTGAAAGATCACAAGTTGCAATCTCCATGGGAAGGACCTTTTGTCATCAGCAAAGTACTACACAACGGATCCTACTATCTCGTTGATTTCCGGGAACTAAAGGATAGACCTGCCAACTGGCACCGGAAACGAAAACGAGAAGATCCGGGTGACATATATGATGAAACAGATCGTCCCTGGAACATAGCACAGCTACGTCCTTTCCACACTTAGCGCTTTACGCATTACATACCTTGTAATATCTATGATACATTATCAATGAAATAAAGCTTTTGGTTCACTCTTAGAGTCATTTACCTCCTTTAATTTTTCATTTCTGGATCGTGTATGTCTTTTCCGACTAAAACCGCAGAGCTGGATTTTTCCGCCTAGGCGTGTATGAAAGTTGTGATTTTCAAAATCGTCCTTTAGGACGTAAGCTTAAGTTTTCTGGCGGAAATTTTTTCTGTTGCAAACCCATGGATTCCTGGTAGCGACTTCCGGCACTTGGGCTGGGGGCTTGTTTCCGCGGTTATTGACGGATTGCCATTGGGCTTCGTCGCCGCTGGCGAGCGTTTCCGGCACGGGTTTTCCGGCTCGTGGAAGGTCAAGTGGGCAAGCCGGAAATTATCAAACCAGCACTTGCTTTCAAGAAACAACACATGCAAATAATATAAAAACGGATAGCAGGATAAGTATTTTCCGCCCACGCATGCATGCTTGTTTCGTCCCTAACTACTTAAGAATTTAAGTTATATTACAAACCCTCGCTGGGGCCAAAATGATGCATTGTTTTATCCCGCAGGACATAAAAGTTTTCACTTCGCCTTGGACGGAGAAGCATTGCCCTCTGGATCTTTTCCTTTGGCGCCCTCAGCCGGAGACGACACATCTTCATCGCTCTCTTCATCCTCTTCGGAGGTTGCAGCGCTGGACTTGGGTTCCTCTTGGGGAGCATCCTTGGAGCTGGTCCAGGTAAACTGGGTTCCGGATTCCGCAGGCCGGGCTTCCGCGTCACGCTCCTTTTGAAGTTTGTCTTCAAGGGGCTCGTCCGCTGCGAGAACCACCTTGTCGTAGAATTCGTCGTGGCGGATCCTCCGCGCGATGCGGGTGTCATAGCCACTCACCGCATCAAGCAGCGCTCCGACATCTGCTGTCGGAGGAACACCAGAAGTTACCCGGTCCAGATCCATCTCCGGGTTATGCGCCAAGCACATGGTTAAAGTCATGGCAGCTGCGCCTCGGGCTGATGAAGCTTGTAGATCTGTTACCAGCTCCGGAAGAATGTCCATCCGCTTGACCAGTTTGCGCAGACCGCACGTGCGGCTCTTCTTCAGTGACAAGTTGTGGCATATCTTCCGTGAGGCGGAGATAAGATCCTTGCAATCATCACCAGCAAGAGAAAGAACGTCGTCTCGGGGAAATTTATTCCGGCGCCTTTCAGAGTATCCAAGTGGCTCTGCACAAAAATACAAGAATAAACATTCAAGTTGAGCACAAGAGACTATACATCAAGATAAGAAATTCCGAGTATAAGTACCCAGGATATTTTCGGCCAGCAGGTCCCAATGGTGCTCCGCGGTTTCCATGTACTTCCGGAGTCCATTAAGTTCCTTTTGCTGCCTCTTGATGGTCTCGCTATCAGCATTGCGCTTCAGCACGAATTCGCCCTTCTCCCTGATGAGCTTGGAGTTTTTCTCCGCCAGTTGCTTCTCGGCATGCTCCTTCTGCTGCTCCGCCTCCTTCAGCTTTATCTCCAACTCTTGGTATGAGGAGCGCAGGTTTTCCAGTTCGGAGGAGGTCGTCGCCAGGGAAGAAGATGCGCCTACAAGGAATCAAGTTAAATACAGTTCAAAGTCGGAACGTGAACTAATAACAAGAAAGGTCGGAAACCAACCTTGGGCGTCCGCCAGCTGTTTGTTCAGTTCTGCATTTTTATCCTTGAGGGTCCGGATATTTTCCGCTTGGCCCAAGGTAACGCGGCGCTGCAGAGCAATATTTTTGTGTAGCTCATAGTGCAGTGCCTGCTGTTCCTGTAAAAAACAAACAGAGCAGGAGTAAAAATTCCGCCTACAACATAGTGGTGTCCTTTGAAGCATTATTGCCAGAATCTTTCCGACATCATGCTTGGGGGCTACTGTGACATTTTTAAATCTTTCCAAAAGTGGCTGTACTCTAAAGCATCTAAGCGCTAACTAGTACCTAGTTTCCGCCTACATGCTTGGGGGCTACTGGGGAGTACCTTTTGTTTGCAGACAAGCTTGTCGAAGAATTCGCCGACACCCTTCTTAAACTCCTGGATTTCCGACGTAGCGGCATCCGGTTTCCCCCAGGCGTTGTTCAGCATGGCGTTGAGCAGGTCTTGTTCAAGTTCCCACTTCTCTGTCTCCGTCGCCTTGTTGAAGAACTTTGTAGCATATGCCTTGGGGGTGGAGGTGAGGTCGACGGATCTCCGAAGTTTTTCGGAAACACGACAACGTCGCCAGCACCGGCTCCGACCTTCTCGGAGGAAGTAACCTCAGCCTCTCCTTGGTCTTGAGTTTCTTCTTGGGCAGGGCCTTTGGCCTTAGGATCCTCTCCGCCCACCTTCTCGCTGCTGACCGGAATTATTTCCGGTGGAGTGTTTGCGGCAGGAGGGGGAGATTGATCCGCCTGAGGAGGAGATGGCGGTGGAGCAGTGTGGGAAGCGCTTGGCGGAGCTGGAGTTGCAGGACCAACAGCCGGAGATTTCTTCATAAATTTTGTGATGGGTTCTTGGCTGGCGGTCCGAGTGGCAGTGGTAGTCGGAGTTCTGCGAACAAATAAAAGAAGATTGCATAAGAAACAGTTGCATCAAAGTGAATATGTACCATACACGGAAACTTACGGGGCGCCAGGGATGATGGGGCGCGAGCGTTTGCCTGCTGTGGAAAGCATTTTCAAACGTTCCCGCTCCGCCTTCCTTGAGTCTAGCGGAGGGGGCTTGACGATCTTGGGCTTCTTGGCGGAGGCCTCGCCGCTGGCTCCGGCTTCAGAGCCGGAAGCTTTGGCGCGGGGACGCTTCGTAGGTCGAGGAGCTGCCTTGTGGGGTGCTTGCTCCTCTTCCTCCTCTTCGTCCTCCGGAACCTCCTCCGCCGTGTCGCCGCTGACGGGGACGCGAAGTATGGTGCGCAAGTTTTCCTCCGCCAATGTAGCGAGCTGGAGGGAAAGATATCATATGTTAGTTAATATCCAAAAACTTGTGAAGTTTGAAGTGACGAAGGGATCAAAGCTTACCGGAGGACACTGGTTGTTCGTGTAAATATCCTTGATCAGTTCCGGGATCGGTTGACCCCGGCCCACCTTCACCAGCGTCTTGAATCTCCTTTTGAGAGAATCAGCCGGAAGATCGTGGCGGGTAGCTCGGAGCTGGTCGTCCGCCCCGGTGTATGCGCAGATTAACCGCGCGTTATATCGCAGAGGCTGGATCCGCCGAGTGAACCAGCTCAGTGTAAGCTGGGTTCCGGTTAGCCCGTCGTGGACTAGCCAGGAAATTCTCCGCGCTGCCTTCTCCAAGATGGGAGTTAGGGAAAGCGACGGGATGAAGCTCCAGCTTGCGAGCTCTTCCGGAGGTTCGTTGTTGAACTTGGGGAGACCGTCGTGGATCTCCGGAACTGACACATTATTCTCGTAAAACCATCCGGCGTTCCAGTACCGGACGGATTCGTGCGAGTCATGAGGAGGGTACATGCGGCCAGGTCGAAGCATGAATGTCATGCTCCCGCAGTTCAGCATAGCTTTGTCCTTCGTCTCTTTCTTCACTCGGAAGAAAAACTGCCATAGCTTGACGTCTGGTCGGATTCCGAGATGCCCTTCGCAGAGAGTTGCGAAGTTGGAGAGCAGAAGGTAGGAGTTGGGGCAGATGTTGTGGGGCTGAAGCCCGTACGTGTTGAGGATGGAGAGGAAAAATTCCGAGCAGGGGAGCGATAATCCGCGTTCCACCCAAGCCTTGGTCATAACCACTTCTCCGGCTCCTGGCTTGGGGACGACGGTGTCGCGTATGAAACTCCAGTGAGCGGAGATCATACCCTCGTTCTGAAGCTCTCTGAGCTCCATATCAGTGGTTTCGCAGGGCCACCACTGACCCCGCTCTCCTTCGCGGTTCCGGGCCTTGGAAGCTTTCTTGTTTTCCGTCTCCTGAACCTTGGCTGCCATTCTAGCCTGCCCTTGAAGTTCTTCTTCGATTTCTTGAGCGGTTGGGATCCGGCCTAACTTGGTGCTGGAAGATGCGGAAAAAGGTTGAGCCAGCCGGATGTCGGAAACATATGGTGGTAGATATGCAATGGGATCCGGACAGATTGGCTCTAATGAACTGGGATCCGGGCTATTCGGAGAACTACCAGTACAGTGTGAGTCGATCGGCATGCTTCCGGCTGCACCCATGCAAAGTGTTTGAGTAACCTGAATCTACTCTACTTCTTCTTCTACAAGTCCGGTGCACGTACCGTCAATGGCGCGGCGAACCGGCGATGCTCCGGCGAGGATGAAGGTCGCCGAACTTGCTGATAAACGGCCCGCGTGACCAAGAATCGGCGGTGGGGGAGATTTCCCGGTCAACCGCGGCGATCTTGGGACGAGGGGAGGCTTGGAGCGACCTGGCGTGAAGTCCTCTGCGGCGGAGCTCGTCGGAGTTGAGATCTGGCGGGCGGCGCGGCGGGAGGAGGAAGATGAAGTGGTGAAGGGGTGAAACGAATGAGGAGTTACCGCGCGTCGGGGTATTTATAGCCCTCGCGCGGAGATTCGCATTTCGGATCCTACGGCGGAAACTAAACAGTCTCACCGTTGGATGCATGACACATGTCTTAGGTTAAAAGCGGTAAAATGACGTGGAGGTAACTTAACCGTGCGCTCCCGAAATTTCCGGCTAAAGATTCGCATCTCCGAAAATTTAGCGCGGGAAGATAGGAAGTTGTGCGCGGGAAAAGTGCAAACTCCATTACATTATCATTACTGAAGGACATGTGGGTTTCCGGTTAAATGATATCGGAAACAAGAAAGTTTGGAAGCTCTTCAAGATTCTCTTCGGTTCCGAGTTATATGAAGACGGAAGAATGATGAATCTCGGAGAACTTCGGGGGCTACTGTTGTGGGTATACTTTATGGGTATATCAACGACATGGCCTAGATCCGGCAAGCCCGGGTGGCCCACAGACGGTGATGGTGGCATGGGGCCCATCGGGCGGCCCAGTTGCTGTTGATCAAGAAGGATGAAGTCCAGCCCAGGAACCCGGAGCCGGATCCTAACCGACCTACGAAGGAGGCCGGATCCGTGGAGGCCCATAAAGTATCCGGATCCAAGTACGGCCATAAGGAAGGCGGATCCTTGACGTACACGGCAAGATATTGTACCGTAGTTAGGCAACTTGTATTCCGGCTAGGACTCTCCATGTAAACCCTAGATCCGTGCGCCTTTATAAGCCGGATCCTGGGAGCCCTAGAGGCACGACCACAACCATTGTAACAACACGCAAGCGCCCAAATAATTCTAGACAAGCAGCAGTAGGCCCTGTCATCGTGCAGGTGTTCCGAAGCTGGGTAACTCGCGTACCACCGTCCCGTGTGCACTCCGCCCTATGGCCCCTACTTCTTCTCCCCCTCGTGAGGATCCCCCCTCCGAGGTATCGTCGAATAGGCAGCGACATCAGGTGCCCTTGGTTTCTTGATAGTACTCAGTTTTGCCCTCTCTCTTCACAAATTCTCGCAGACGTGCATCATCGCCCTGATTGGTCTAGCCCATGTCACGCGGATCGTGCCCGCCGACCGTTGATCGTATGATATAGGGAACGGGTAGGATAACCCCTCTCTCTCTCTCTGTTGGCGTTATTTTTCACGCAAAAAATGATAAACCATCACCGATTTGTTGTTACCATTACTTTTCACGCAAAAAAAAAGATAAACCATCACCGATTTGTTGTTGCCATTACTTTTCACGCAAAAAAATGATAAACCATCAACAATTTGTTGTAGCCATTACTTTTCACGCAAAAAAATGATAAACCATCAACAATTTGTTGTAGCCATTACTTTTCACGCAAAAAAATGATAAACCATCAACAATTTGTTGTAGCCATTACTTTTGACGCAAAAAAAATGATAAACCATCACCGATTTGTTGTTGCCATTACTTTTCACGCAAAAAATGATAAACCATCAACAATTTGTTGTAGCCATTACTTTTCACGCAAAAAATGATAAACCATCAACAATTTGTTGTAGCCATTACTTTTCACGCAAAAAATGATAAACCATCAACAATTTGTTGTTGCCATTACTTTTCACGCAAAAAATATGATAAACCATGCATCACCGATTTGTTGTTGCCATTACTTTTCACGCAAAAAAATGATAAACCATCAACAATTTGTTGTAGCCATTACTTTTCACGCAAAAAATGATAAACCATCTATCTTTGTATAGAATGATAAACCTATCACGTATGATTTTTGAGGTCATTTAGAGAAGGCAGAAAAAACCTAATTTGTTACAAAAGCTGGTTTCGAGTGAGACCTAACCAAGTTTGGCATACATGATGGCATACCTATAACAACAAGGAATATCTAAAAGGGAAAGTTTCAGAAAATTTGAAATTTAGGGTGAAAATGATGCCATACATGATGCTGTTTTTCGAGGTTTTGACCTGAAAATCAATTGGGTATTATAAAGGGAAATAAAAAGTTCGAAAAATGTAAAAACGAAACAATCTATCTATCTATGTATAGAAGATCAGCTGTATGAAATTTGAGGTTATTTAGAGAAGGTAGAAAAAATCACCTTGTTAGAAAAGCGTTTCAGCGAGACGAAACGGCATGCGCTTAAGCAAAGTGATTTTTTCGAACATCTCCAAATGACCCCAAATTTTCCATACATGATGCCATACGTGTAACAACAAGGAACCCTATCTAAAAAGTGTCAAAAAAGTTTGCCCAACCGTATAGCTCTATCAAAAAGAACCTCACCATGGCGCTAGTATAATTTTGGGATAGTTACAAACTTTCGTTACCTAACCTTCAACATGAAACTTGTTTCAAATTCATTTTGGCCTACAAGAAACAAATCCCAACTTGATTCGAGCACCACAGCCTCCAAACGATGTCGATGCCGATATCGGCATGGTCGAACGGCTATGCTCGCCGCCATCGCTAGGTCAACGTCGGGATGCACCCTCAATCCCGTCCCCTCATTCGATCACCGACACACCGGAGATACCGCCGAGGCCAATGCCGAACGTACATGCCGATGCCAATGCCGAACATGCATGCACGCCGCTGTGGGCACGGCCACGCCGACCCGCTATGCTGGACGCCACAGACCGCCGCGAGGTCTTTCCCTTCGCCACCACACTCTCCTAGCACCCACCTATACACGCCAGAAAGGAGAGACACTAGTTTTCTCTACATTGCTCGCGTTCGTGTCCGACACGGTCGGTCAAAGTTTTGAGGTGGTCGTCGATGTCGTCGACCATTTCTTCTCTTCTTTGCATGGTTAAACGCGTCTAGTTCATATCTATCTAATGCGTCCGGTCTCGCCTCATGCAGTTCTTTGTGGACGTCGATCTCATCTCGGCACCCCGCATGCCACCTCCTCCGTGCCATCGCTGTAGAGCTCCGTTTAAAAATCTAATCCTACCCGTGTATTGCCCCTTGTATCAGCGTCATGGCCCCACTTGTCATTTGATATACCGAAGCCCCACTCGTTCGCGTTTTGGTCAGGGATATAGCGATGCTTACGGTCAAACAAAGATGGATGGTCTGACGTGTCTTTGCAGGCTCTACATGGCCCCACTAGTCAGAAGATAACGGTCAACCGTCGGGCAACCGGCCGTTACATCACGTGTGATGGTTTCAGACAAACGTTTGGGTAAAACCGAGGAAAAACTAAGGAGCTGGGGAAAACTGAGCCATGTGTTATGTGTTAGTTGTTAGGAAATTAACAAACATGAACTTCGATATATTATGCAAAATGGCATCATGTTTCGGTAAAACGGTTTTTCTGGTTTCGTACGACCTCCGATGAAAAAGTTTTTTATTTGAAAATGTATCTATGCCCGTTTACCGATCTTTTAACTTTCCTCAAAATCAAAAAGGAAAACATAGTTTTTTCAGGTTTTAGAAAAAGTAGCAAAATAAATTCAGAAAAATATCTCCGGCGCATGGGCATAGTGGTGCGCCAATGGTAACCGCCAATATAAATAGATGGGCACCTTCTCCTTCTCCTTCTCTTCCACTTCCCCCTCACTCTTCTGTTTTCTTTCCCCTCCTTCGTCCCTCCTCCGGAAACCCTTACTCTCCATCTTCTCCCAGCGATGACCACATCCTCCTCCTGGCGACGACCACCTCCTCCCGACGACGACCACATCCTCCTCATCTCGGCGACGACCACATCCTCCTCCTCCCGGCGATGACCACGTCTACCTCCTCCCGGAGACGAACACATCCTCCTCCTCCCGGCCACGTCCACGGCGATAACCAGACCTCGATCTAGATTTAGATCTAGCTTTTTTTGAATTTTGAAAAAAAACATACTGTCGGCGCACCATACTGGTGCGCTAGAGATATTTTCACTACCGCCGACGCACCAGGAGGTGCGTCAGCAATAACACGTTACCACCGGCATGATACTGCTGGCGCACCAACTATTTCGCTTGTGCACCGGGCTTAGCCTATTTCGGTGCGCCAACAATAAGGTGTTTCCTAGTAGTGTTGGGAGTATTGGAAACTTGTGATTCTTCATTAATTTACCCAGATTTCGATAGAGAGATATAAAAGTGTATATTCCTTAAAGTAAGCAATTAAAGAGAAGATTTCCACATGGAGGTGGTAATTAGTCACTAATGGTAAAAATAGAGAAATATTTTATCAGTTTCCTGACAAATATGAGAATTAAACATTAAGTATAGATGCTGAATTATGCAGATATCAATAACTAGCTAGGGTAGATGGGTTCTAAAGAATGGAGCAAACTTCAATGACAAGTCCACAAGAGAAATTCTAAGGAAGCCAGTTTGCGTACTAGGCCCTCTGATCTAATGGATACGACAGCAAGTCCAGTAAAATAGCCAATAGGAGATGCCCCAGCTAATAATCATGTTGGTCCAGGTGCAAAGGAGAAACTCAATAAGCTTGTGAGCTGGAATGAACTAGTACCTCCTGTCCCACAGTCTTATGTTCCACCAAAAAAACTAGAGAAGTAGAGGAAATGTGGAATTTCCAACACAGACCACCAAGTGCGACGAGTTGCTTGAGCCTCAACTATCACGTCATGGGCGGTGCTACAATAGTCAGGAAACTTCGCGAGATGGCGAAGGAACGTGCCCCCGACTTGCTGTTGTGTTCTTTATACTCATTTGCACAAGAAACAAGTATAAGCTATAGTTATTGTGTAATAACTGTAGTTAGAAATAAAATTGATAACTTCCTTTGGTGAAACATTGATGTGTATGGCTCTGCGTATCATGAAAACAAGAATTCATTGCTTAATTACATGTAGTCATGGAATCATGTGCCTTCCCTACCTTGGTGTGTGGGGATTTCAACCTGGTTAGAGGCCCGGAGGAAAAAAGTAATGAGAGAATTAATTCTCACCATGCTTTTATTTTTAATGATTGGATAAATAAATATGGTCTATTAGAGTTTAAGCCTTCCAATATATCTTATACTTGGGCTAATAACCAATCAAATCCGATTCTAGCTGCCTTGGATAAGGTGTTTGCTACTACTGTGGGAACTGCATTTCCCCCTTTCTTCAATGCAAGCTCTTCGTAGGGTGGTTAGTGACCATACTCCTTTGCTACTGGATACTGGCAACAACTTGATGATGGGGTTCGTTGCATAGAAAACAAAAAAATTCCTACCGCAAGACGAATAAAACCAACAGATCTAATCTATGGAACACCCAAGATCTAATCTACAAGATCGAAGCAACGAGATGGAGATGATACTAACCCTCGAAGATTCCAAAGCCTACGAGATTAATCTCGTTGTTGGTGTAGACGATCGTCTCCGGTGCTGCAATCCGGCAGCACTTCCGTACTCGGTCGCGCGTATGGTGTCGATGAAGCTCCTTCCTCTCTCGTTCCAGCGGGCAGCGGAGGTGTGGTAGATCTCCTCCAAGTTCCAGCAGCACGACGGCGTGGTGGTGGTAGTGGAGGAAGAAAACTGTAGGGCTTCGCCTAAGCCGGATCAGCGTATGGTGGAGGGAGAGGCGGCCAGAGGAGGAGGCAATGATGGTGGGTGGTGGCCGACCACCCCCTCCCCTCTTTATATAGGGGGCCAGCCGGCCAGGGTGCCCCCCTTCCCATCTAGGGTTAGGGGGAGCGGCGGCCAAAGGGGGGAGAGGGCTTTCCCCTCCCCCAAGTTGACCCCCCCAGGGAAACCCTAGGGGGTTGGCCGGCCTGGGCCTTGGGGGGCATGTGCCCCTGGCCCATTAGGCCAGGGAGCATCCCCTCGGCCCATGCTAGGCCTCCTAGGTCGTGGGCCCCATGATGGACCCCTCCGGAACTTTCTAGAACCTTCCAGTCAACCACCGGAAAAATCCCGAACATTTCTGAAACCCAGAAATCAACTTCCCTTATATGAATCTTATTCTCCGGACTATTCCGGACCTCCTCGTGACATACTGGATCACATCCGAGACTCCGAACAAACTTCGTCTCCATACCATATTCAAATCTACTTATGCGACATCGAACCTTAAGCGCGTCACCCTACGATTCGCGAACTATGCAGACATGGTCGAGACTCCTCTCCGAGCAATAACCAATAGCGGGATCTGGAGATCCATAATGGCTCCCACATATTCAATGATGACTTAGTGATCGATTGAACCATTTACATACGATGCCAATTCCCTTTGTCTCGCGATATTTTACTTGTCCGAGGTTTGATCATCGATATCTACATACCTTGTTCAACCTCGTTACCGACAAGTACTCTTTACTCGTACCATGGTATGTGATCTCTTATGAACCATTCATATGCTTGCAAGCTAATCAGATGACATTCCACCGAGAGGGCCCAGAGTATATCTATCCGTTATCAGGATGGACAAATCCCACTATTGATCCATATGCCTCAACTCACACTTTCCAAATACTTAATCCCATCTTTATAACCACCCATTTACGCAATGGCGTTTGATGTAATCAAAGTACCCTTCCGGTGTAAGTGATTTACATGATCTCATGGTCGAAGGACTAAGGCAACTATGTATCGAAAGCTTATAGCAAATTGAACTTAATGACTTGATCTTATGCTACGCTCATTTGGGTGTGTGTCCATTATATCATTCAACTAATGACATAACTTGTCATTAATAACATCCAATGTTCATGATCATGAAACCATGATCATCTATTAATCAACAAGCTAGTTATACAAGAGGCTTACTAGGGACTCCTTGTTGTTTACATAACACACATGTATCAATGTTTCGGTTAATACAATTATAGCATGGTATGCAAACATTTATCATAAACACAAAGATATTATAATAACCACTTTAGTATTGCCTCTTGGGCATATCTCCAACAGTCTCCCACTTGCACTAGAGTCAATAATCTAGATTACATTGTAAGGTACCTAACACCCATGGCATTCTGGTGTTGGTCATGCTTTGCCCTAGGGAGAGCTTTAGTCAACGGATCTGCAATATTCAGATCTGTGTGTACTTTGCAAATCTCTACTTCACCATCTTCATGTACTCGCGAATCAAATGAAAACGCAGGCTTTAACTTCTTGTGTGACGTTGGTTCCTTTGCATTGGCGATGGCACCCGTGTTGTCACAATAAATGGCTAACGGGTCCAATGCACTAGGAACCACACCAAGCTGAACAATGAACCTCTTCATCCATACCGCTTCCGATGAAGCCTCTGACGCCGCTATATATTCAGATTCTGTTGAAGATTTCGCCACCGTGCACTGCTTGGAACTGCTCCAGCTTACTGCCGCACCATTCAACATAAACACGTACCTAGACTGAGACTTAGAGTCATCAGGATCGGTGTTCCAACTTGCATCGGTGTAACTGGTTACAACGAGCTCTTGGTCACCGCCATAACAAAGAAACATATCCTTAGTCCTTTTCAAGTACTTCAGGATATTCTTGACCGCTGTCCAGTGTTCCATTCCTGGATCACTTTGATATCTGCTGGTCAAACTAACGAGCATGTGCGATATCCGGTCTAGTACACAGCATGGCATACATGATAGAGCCTACTGCCGAAGCATAGGGGATCTTGCTCATCCTCTCTCTTTCATCTGCCGTAGCCGGATCTTGAGTCTTACTCAAGACCTTACCTGGCAACATAGGCAAGAACCCTTTTTTGCTTTCATCCATTCTAAACTTCTTTAGAATCTTGTCCAGGTATGTACTCTGTGAAAGGCCTATTAGGCGTCTTGATCTATCTCTATAGATCTTGATGCCTAAAATGTATGCTGCTTCACGAAGGTCTTTCATTGAAAAAGACTTATTCAAATAACCTTTAACGCTGCTTAATAGTTCTATATCATTCCCAATCAATAATATGTCATCTACATATAATATCAGGAACGCTACAGAGCTCTGATACGTCTCCAACGTATCAATAATTTCTTATGTTCCATGCTACTTTATTGATGATACCTACATGTTTTATGCACATTATATGTCGTATTTACGCATTTTCTGGAACTAACCTATTAACAAGATGCCGAAGAGCCGATTCTTGTTTTCTGCTGTTTTTGGTTTCGAAATCCTAGTAAGGAAATATTCTCGGAATTGGAC